>NW_015536698.1:473285-492650 GCF_001515605.1 Sinocyclocheilus anshuiensis | reverse complement strand
ACACATTTCATTACACCAAATACACAAAATAATGTTATTTTTAGCAACATCATATGACCCCTTTAAATGAGTGGTTTTTTTTAACTGTAAACATGAAATGTGGAGTTATCTGCTTTTGCCAAAAAACGACTCTTGGAGTCAGGGCCAGCCCAGGCTCTGTTGGTGCCCTAGGCGAGATTTTAGATTTCCCCCACCCTAAAATAGTAAAATACTAAAATAGTCTAACAGACAACAAAGGCAACAAAATAAAGGCTACATTTTGTAATTTATTTGTAGATGTTAGCCAGCTAGTTAGTCTAATTAGCATACCCATACCTTTCATTTAGAATTTTGTGCATACAGTGGAAAATGACATACTTAAACTTATTTAATTATTTCATTTTATGAATACTAGATTATAGTCCTAGTCATGGTCTTTTTCAAAAGACATGTAGACTCTTTTTGGTGAATTAAAAGCAAGCAGTAATTCTGTTATTGACACCATAAAATAAAATTAGTCATACCATGAAATAGAATTTTGGTCATACTGCCCACCCCTAGCTTAAAGGTTGTAATTGTGATGGCTGTGACAGATGAGCAGAGGTAAATGTGGTACCTTGTCGTAAGCCCCTGGCTGCACGCTCCCAATGCTCCGGCCGTCCAGGTGAGTCACTGAAAGCAGATGTCGTTGCGCAGGAGGAACATATGATTCAAGAGTCTTCAGTAGCCAATCATGCCTGTGCCGATCCACCTCATTACAGTGCAGGAGCCCTAAGAGTTCAATTTTATCACAAAAAATAAAAAAATGGTAAGGTACAACAAAAAGTAATTTACATTTAAATGGGGTCAGTTAATGAAAAACTGATTTCCATGTACTATTGCCATGTGCTATGAAAATGTACTGTAAGTTTTAGAAATGAGTTTCAGTTTTAGTCACCGAGTCAAAGAAATGGAGAACAGTTCATAAGGCTTTGGTATTATATAAGGTATTGTAAAAAGTAAAGTATTGTGAAATTTTATTACAATTTAAAATAACTGATTTCAATTGGAATATGTTGTTAAATATGATTTATTCCTGAAACGCAAACCTTCAGCAGCCATTACTCCAGTCTTCAGTGTTACATGATCCTTCAGAAAACATTCTGATATGCAGATTTTCTGCTCAAGAAACATTTCTTATTATCAATGCTGAAAAACATCTTTCTGCTTAATATTTTTGTGGAACCTGTTATTATTTTCAGGACTCTTCAATGAAGAGTAAGTTCAAAAGAACAGCATAAAGATGACACTAATATATATATATATATATATATATACACAGTATATATATATAATATAAAGATGACTCGATAATAAACCTAAAACCCATAAGTAAGCATCGTTGTTTTATTTAACAAGACATTAGCCAGTATAATCATAGAAATCTAAAGGTAAAGTAGTAAATAACAGCATATTGAATTCTAAGGGTCGGAGAGTACAATAGTACTTAAGTTGTATAATAATCATTATCTTTCACTTTGACAGACTGGGACGATGCTGCGATCTGGTCACTTAATTTTAATGAGTAATATCCCATGAATTATTCCACTGGACTACACGTGAAATCCCACATTTCTCTGTCCAAATCTTAGCTCATGTCTCTCTGTCTATTTTCGCATAGAAGATTTAAAACTGGATTTTATGCCCTTTTCTTCACCTCAAATCCCTCCTGGCATTCTTAACTTTAAGAAGGTTATATTAAAAAAAAAGAAAACAGTTACTCTAAAATGTAGTACTATTTCACAATAATACAGTTTTTACTGTATTGTTAATCAAATTAATGCAGTCTTGGTTTGCACAAGAGACTTCTTTCAAATACATTCAAAAATCTTACCAACCCCAAATATCTGAACAGTTTTGCAATGTGCATTATTAGTTATGTCTCATAACAGATCATTTCACAGACATGAATCATGGCCCTAGTCCTAAGTATTTTGTTGATTGCTCCAGACTAGGTTTGAAACTTACCAGGAGTGAATGTCTGTAATATGGCCAGACTTTTCGCTCCAGGAGCCGCACAAAGATCAAGCACATTCTCCCCTTCCTTCAAGTTCAAACTCAGTACTGGGAGAAGAGAGGCTGCGTTTAGGAGGAAGTACTGTTTTAACCAGCCGGGGTGGTGGCTTTGGGTGGGAATACGCACTGGATCTTGGTGAATAAAACACTGCAGGGGGATGTGTGCCGTCTGGGATTTAGGATGTGTCTGTGGAAGGAGGTTTGTGTATCCAAGCTCTGCGAGCCACTGCTTGAGGTTTGTAAGGTCACTGAAGCGATTAAGCAGTACACCGTATTGCCATGACAGTGGATTCAAAAGCACATCCCTGAAAACATCAAACATTTATGTAGGCTGTGCAGACTAGTTCTGGGATATAATGCACTTCTGTAAATCAGGTAAAATATTACATTTCCAGAAATCTAATATTTACAACAAAAAAGTGCTGTGGTAAGGGTACCATAGTACCAGTTAGTGAAAACAAGATTTTTAAACCATTACAGTACTTTACAGAATGACTATTAATAAATAAATAAACAAACATATTTCATACCTTGCACTATGCCACTGCTCTCCAAGCTCTTCACTGTACTGTGCATCGAAATGTTTCAGGACAGTCTTACAAACCTTCTTCTGGGGTTTAGATTTACACTGTGCTGCAAGCTGTTCAGATGAATAACGTTAACTATTTAAACACGGTTCAATAATTACAAATATATATATTTTTTTTTACAAATAAAAATATTTTTAAAACATTTAAATACGAGAATTAAACAAAATTGTAATTAAAGCAAATGTTAATTGTTAAAAAATATTTAAATGTTCCTCATATGAAGTCAAACATATATGATGATTAGAGATACTTAATATCTTTATAGTAACACAAACCGCTCACTGTATTAGTGACTGTGCGTTGACCATGAGACAAGGAGGGCAAAACGCACTTAAACGATTTCAGAAAAAGAAGAGGGCAGCTGAAAAATCCTTTAATGCAACATAATTTCGTCAAAAGCATCGATATGGGTACACCGGTATTTCTGAGTCTTTCGCGTTCCGCGGTAGTGATGTGTCGTTCGCGAACGAGCCGGCTCTAAGAGCTGATTCTTTGTAGCGAACGAGAAGAGCCGACTCCCGTCGGGGAGAGCCGACTCTTCAACCGGAGCCTTCTATTTTAGGCCAATTTAGCAATTGTGAATGGTTTGTGTGTTGGTAAGCAATTTTTGATTTAGTGTTATAAAAAAAAGCCTTATTTTTATGCATTTTTTCGTTCAGCTCAGAGTGATACTAAATTAAGAGCCATTTGGGAGCCGGCTCTTCTAAGGGAGCCGAGCCAAAAGAGCCGAATCTTTGAAAAGAGCCGAACTTCCGATCACTATTCCGCGGTCCGGCTTCTTACTGGTTCCCCCAGAAACGTGTATTACGATATTTGTTCCGTTTTTCAGTGTTTACAATCGGTTTCCGTTTAGCGTCAAGTATTCATTTTTATTTTATTAATGTGTTATGGGGCTACTTCTGTTAGCTAAATATGGGGGCAATAATACATAAGCAAGTATTAGACCTAATATGTGTAAGCATCGTAATGTTTTTTTTTTTTTTGCTATATAGCAACAATGGAAAGGTCTTTCTATTACATTATGGTTTTTCTATTACATTATGATTTTCTTTTCTATTTAAATGCACATTTCTTTTAGAAATTTATATAATTATATACTCGGAACTCATGCAAGCCAAAAATAAGTCGATCCCTAATTAACCTTCACTGAAGGTTAACTCATCCTCACTCTCATCACATGGAAGAGCTAACTCTGCACTCTTCCTATTGGCCTTTCCATAAAATATTGCTGTATTCATTTTCTAAAAAGAAGAAATAATTTTGTTATTTACACATAAATTCAACTATACTATAAATCACTGCAATCATATTATTGATGCTACTATCTATAAAAAAAAATCACAATGGGGAAATGCATTGCTGCAATTCCACTGTGGTACAGTATTTTCTTAATTTACAGTAAAACTATGCTAGACAAAGTTAAATTATGAATAGGAAAGTCTAATTTACTTAACAAAGATGCTGCAAAAAAAAATGTAGAAAATCCCCCTTGAGAAGAGATGTTTAGAAATGAGGTTAATAGAGTGATTTCTGGAGCACTTCAACAGGTGTCTTCCGTGTGAGGGACATTCAAATGTCATGTGACTTAAAAACAGCACATCATTGTTTACCTTAAGGCCTGCCCTTTTAATTCCCATAGTGCAATATACAGGATTTTTTTTGTTTTTTAGAATAAAATAGAAATTAATTCTTGCCATATGCCAATTTTGTACCATAAAGGGTTAACTTTATTTCTGTCTTTTGATGTCATTGTTTACATTGAATACTTTATTTTATGCCTTTTCTTATGCATCCTTTACCTTAAGAATGTAACTTTTAAGAAAATATACATACCATCTTTACAGTTCATCTTTTACAACAATTTTCCACTGATAATTGTTGCCAATGTTACAACCCTTGCTTAACTTATGATATCAACAAACAAGGATCAAAAGCTTGCATAAGTTTTTGTTTTATCAGAATACATAGCTACATTTGAATGTCTGTCAAAGGAGAAATGTAGAAAGTGTGGTTGAAAAAAAAATGTTATAAGCATGATGGTATAAGCTACAACTGTACATTTCCTGCCTGGCACCACCCTCTGCTACTTATACCCAGTGATGGGAAGGTTACTTTGGAAATGCAATAGGTTGCAGATTACAAGTTACCCTATTTAAAATGTTATAAGTAGTGTAACTATTTCAGTTACTTTATTAAAGTAATGTAACGGATTACATTTGATTACTTTTCTCAATGTCTAATGTTTTCAACTGTTAGTCATTTTCAAACATTTAAACCAGGCAGGGTTAACATTACAGTAGTGCTGTACACCACAAACACACACAAACAACACCACAACCCCAATTCCAGAAAAGTTGGAAAGTTTTGTAAAATGCCGTAAAATCAGGAATCTGTGATTTGTTAATTACCTTTAACTTTTATTTGATTTGGAAAAGATTTCCAAAGTTTTCACTGACCAGCTTAAATGTATTTTGTAAATATAAACAAATGTTCATTTTGATGGCTGCAACACACTCCAAAAAAGTTGCGACAGGGGCAAAATAAAAGTGAAAAGGTTATAGAATATCCAAATTAAACTGTTTTGAAACAGTTTACAGTAAGCAGGTGAATTGGTAATGGAATTTAGGTATTTCACCAACTACCATAAATAATATTGTGGAAAGATTCTAGAGAAATCTCGGTCTGTGTTGGGCAAGGTGATGCCGCCGGGTTCTCTGGGCCAGAGCTCATCTCACATAGTCAGAAAGACAGTGGAAATGTGTGCTGTGGTCAGATGAGTCCATGTTTCAACTTGTTTCTGGGAAAAATAGATGTCGAGTTCTCAGTCACAAAGATCAAAGGGACCATCCAGACTTTCATCAGCGACTGATGCAGAAGCAAACATCTGTCACGGTATAGGGGTTGCAGTAGAGCAAACGGCATGGGTGACTGGAATACAGTATGTGCGAAAGTACCATTGACATGGAGGCATATATCGAAATTGTACAGAGACATATACTGCCATCAAGACGATGTCTTTCATGGGAAGTCTATGGTTATTAGATCAAGACAATGTCAGGTCTCATTCTGCATGTGCTACCACTGTGTGGTTTTGTAGATGCAGAATGAATGTGCTAGAATGGCCTGCCTGGAGTCCAGATCTGTCTCTCATTGAAAATGTATGACCAGACATGAAAAGGAGAATCAGACAATGACGATCATAGACTGCTGAGCATCTGAAGTGTTGTATCAAGTGAGATTGGACAAAAAATTTTGCTTGCAAAATTTTAACAATTAGTATCCTCAATTCCCAAATAACTAAACATTGTAATTAAAAGGAAAGTTGATGTGACAGTGTTAAACATGCCTCTTTTGGAGTGTGTTGCAGCCATCAAAATCGAAATTTGTTTATATTTACAAAATAAATTTTAGTTGGTTTAAATTTAAAAATTTTCTTTGTACTTTAATCAATTAAATAAAGGTTAAAGAGAATAAACAAATAACGTATTCTCGATTTTATGGCATTTCACAAAATGTCCCAACTTTTCTGGAATTGGGGTTGTAATTACGGTCAGACTTTCAAAATCCTTCATGACTTGAATGAAGAATATAATAATTTAATTTGAAAGCACAGCCACCACAAAATTATACTTACTTTGAGATCATATTGAGGTAAAATACAGATTTAAAATCATAACATGAAATAGTTTAATAGCTATGATGCTGTTTTTTTAAATCAAATCTTTGCATAGCTATGACAGGAAACACTGGATTCTAACAATGCCTTGGAAAACAAACAGTTAATCTTAAAAAATAAAGCATATACATAAACCCAAATAGGAAATAAAACAGTTATCGAATACGCATGTGTCCTTTTCTCTGTACTAAACTCCTGAAACATTGATGTCTCATATTTTAAAGCACTCACTGCAATTTATTAAGGAAATCAATTAAATCTGTATGTGGGGGTGTGATGTAACCCCCTTTGTAATCATAAACATTTTCATAAGTAACTGTAATTTAATTACACATTTTTTCTCAGTAACTGTAACTGATTGCAATTACATTTATTTTGTAATTAAATTACATAATTCTGTTACATATAACTAGTTACTCCCCAACACTGCTTATATACTTACCAACGAAGGAAATATATGCAATTAGAGTAGTAAAAGGTGGGAGAGCATTGCTAGAATGTCTGGTTGTATTGCAATCGGTAGCAAATTAATGTTGATTTTAAATCAAAATTTGTTTGCACATAGTTTGCAACAGAAAGCATTTAATAACAGTAGGTTACACTTGAAAGTGTTACAAAATAGATGCATGTGCTTTGAACCTAGAATGTACCACGTCTTTTATCCTTTCCTTGACCATGACTAAAATTAAATCATTCGAAATGACCAGTCAGCAGATTTCAGCCGTCCTCTCTAGGGGAAGTCATGGCCTAATGGTTAGAGAGTCGAACTCGTAACCCAAAGGTTGCGGGTTCGAGTCTCGTACCGGCAGGGATTGTAGATTGTAGGGGAGTGAATGTACAGCGCTCTCTCCCACCGTCAATACCACGACTGAGGTGCCCTTGAGCAAGGCACCGAACCCCCAACTGCTCCCTGGGCACTTCAGCATAAATGGCTGCCCACTGCTCTGGGTGTGTGTTCACGGTGTGTGTGTGTGTTCACTGCTGTGTGTGTGCACTTTGGATGGGATAAATGCAGAGCACTAATTCCAAGTATGAGTCAACATACTTGGCCACATGTCACGTCACTTTCACTTTCACTATACTGTGACAATTAGAAGACCACTGATGAATAAACATCTCATCCTAAAGGCCTTAATGACTATCAGCACCTCTGTGTCTTTAGGATTTCCAAATGGTATTTTTGGTAAGGAAGAGTGGGTTGTAACAAGGTTATCTATATATATAGATCTGATAAATAGATCTGAATTTATACAATGATCTGCTTTATCGTGGGCACACTATTTCTGCATTAGTTTTGATCTTGGTATGATATTAGTTTCCATTAGTGTCTTAAAACATTTTCATACATTCCTTACATTATTATATTATAATATTTATTTTAATAGGACTTTACCAGCATGTTGATTTCTGCAGCTTTCCTTCTCTTTGTGTTGTTTGCTGTAAATGGAGATTCTGAAAGTAAATGAACCAATTTCCTTTAGTTTTTGCATCTGTTCAATCTACAGATAATGAGGAGGTTTATATTTCCAGTTCAACTACTATATATTAATTGCTCCTTCTTTGCAGGACCTGGAGAGCTTATAATAGTCCCACTGACTGGAAGAAGTTTGACAGACAATCAGAGAAACATTGTGGATTTTTTTTTTCATCAGTTATTTAAGAAAGTGAAAATTTAATATATTCTACTCATAATATATAAACAAATCTGTTTCAAGCCTTTTTTTTAAACATTGACAATTACAGCCTACAGCTCAAAAGGGAAATAACAAATCTCAAAATATTAGAATATGTCATTTTGAGTTTTAATTAGAATATTTCATTTCAAGATTAAATTACTGGGTAGCTCTCAGTCTAGTTCAGTACACTCAACTGCCGAATTGACAGTTGTCCAGAAGATGATCATCGTCACCCTCCACAAGGAGGTATAGGCCACAGAAGGTCATCGCTGAAAGGGCTGGCTGTTTACAGAGTGCTGCATCGAAGCATATTCATGGAAAGCTAGGAAAAGGTGCACAAGCAACAGGGATGACCTTGGGAACTTGGAAGAGCTTCACAAGGAGTGATCTGAAGCTGGAGCCAGCGCATCAAGATCCATCATGCACAGACATCTTCAGGAAAAGGGCTACAACGGTAACATTCCTAGTACCAAGCCCCTCCTGAACCAGAGACAACGTCAGAAGCATCTTACCTGGGCTAAGGAGAAAAATAACTGGACTGTTGCTCAGTGGTCCAAAGTCCTTTTTTCAGATGAAGGTTAAATTTGCATTTGATTTGGAAATCAAGGTCCTAGAGTCTTGCAGGAAGAGTGGAGAGGCACAGAATCCATGTTGCTTGAAGTCCAGTCAGAAGTTTCTGCAGTTGGTGATGATTTGGGGTGCCATGTCTTCTGCTAGTGTTGGTCCGCTGTGTTTTATTAAGTCCAAAGTCAGCAAACCCATCTACCAGGAGATTTTAGAGTTCTTCATGCTTCCATCTGCTGACAAGCTTTATGATGAGTTTCCTTTTCCAGCAGGTCAGCACCTGCCCACAGTGCCAAAACTACTACTAACTGGTTTGGCTGACCATGATATTTCTGCTTGATTGGCCAGCCAACTTGCCTGACCTGAACTTCTTAGAGAATCTATGGCATATTATCAAGAGGAAGATGAGAAACAACCAACCCAGCAATACAGACAAGCTGAAGGCTGCTTTTAAAGCAACTTGGGCTTCAATAACACCTCAGCAGTGCCAAGCAGGCTGATCATCTCAGTGCCACCCCACATTGATGTAATTCTTGCTAAAAAAAATCTCGACCAAATATTGTGCATAAATGAACATACTTTTCAGAATTTGAACATTTCTGTATTGTAAATTCTTTTTTGATTGGCCTTAGGAAATATTCTAATATTTTATTTTTAAGATACTGGATATTTGATTTTCATGAGTTGATTTTTAAGCCTTCTTGTAATTAATCTATAATATATTAAAAAGTTTCATTTTTTGATTTAAATTACGAAAAATGTATTTATTTATTTGAGATGCACCTGTATGTAAACAAATGAATGCTCTTCTACTGATAAATACAGAGTTCTGGCATGAAACTCTAGATGGCGCAGTCCGATAGGTCTAACTCAATCTAATGACATCGTTATCATATGGCACAGCTGATTGGTTCTCTCCTGTATCGGTAGCCAATGAGCTCGCTGCTCAACATTCAAATATATGATTAGTGCTTGCAGTAGCAGTTGCACCTAGTGGTGTGCAGAGCGAGGCTTCATGAAACACTGAAACAGTCGAAGCAAATGTGCCGAGGCTTCGAAACAATTCGACACCTGTCTCTACGGTGACATCTAGTGGTCATTTTGAAGTATTGCTCTGAAACAGCATTGACAGCGAATCAGTTAAGCGAATTGACGAATTATAGCATATATGTTGTGCTTGGGTTTACCAAGCACAACATATATGCTGAGTTGGGGGAGTGATTAGTGTGCACGACTGGCATGTTGTCAGAACCTGTCACTTTAGGTTCGAATCTGGGTGAAGCATAAATATAATTATAAAAAATACTTGAAAGTTGTGTTTTTATTGTTCTGTTCTTGTAATGTGTTGTAACAGCTCTCTGACAACTGAATGAACTCTTTGTGAATATGTTATTCTGGTCATGAAAAAAATTACATTAATAAAAGACCACAACGCCTGGCATTTTTTACATATAAAGATTTTTATTTAAATATATTAATTGTTCTGCTGCATTAACTCCACTTTTATACTTTGCGGGAGTTAGGTTAAGACAGATGTGCGATTGAGTGGTTTGTTCCCGACCTTGTCAATCAAAAGCAGATTCGGGTCTCGAAACATTTGTGAAACTCCCCGATGATTTGTATTGCCTTAGTCACGTGACGTGGGTGTTTCGAATCACACTTCGGAGCAGTGTTTCGAAACATCTGCGCTTCGGGATCTCGACACTGCGTCAGCCATCCCTAGTTGCAGCTTGCTACAGAAAACCTTCACCTTCCCCAGCTCCACCTGTATAGATCTGCTACGAGGTGATTCATGTACGCTATATGGGTGTTATTTCATGTATGTTATATTTGCAGCAGCAATATTTCTTACATGCTCACAGCAGCGTGTTGTGGATGTATTGGCAGTAGCAAGTCTTGGTACTTACTCTGCCGCAGCAGCAGCAGCGTAGCAGATCTATTCCGCCAAGACCAAATACATTAACATTGTCATGTACGTGCCAATCCCTCCGAGAGTTGTCGTGACAAAAATAACTATTTGAAAACAATGTGTTAACAGCAAAGGACACCTTACATCGGTCCACAAACCAATCATTAACAATTTTCTTAAGACCTTTGTGCAAAAACAAGCTCCTCGAATCAACAAAATCTGGATTGGTGGTCATTATGCAACTCAGGCATTTTTTTTTTCTCTTTAAAATATTAGACCAACGTATCATTATATACAACTCAGTATTACAGGTGATACTAATACTGCTAACATTGTTGGCAATTGTGTAATAATGTTGGAAGAATTGCTTTTGCAATTTAGATTTGCTGGAAAGGTGCAAGCTGCAGTAATCGTCTTGATTTTGTCTGTTACAAAATGGTTGACATAGCAATAATTGACTGGTCAATTATCTAAAATCTCATATCTGACAATCTCAGATTTCCAAACTCTTCTCCAAATCATACTAAGTGTAACAAACATACTTGTCCTGAATTTTTATACCATACTTGCATATATATATATATATTCAACCTTTTTCCTTTTGCCATCATACAATGAACACAGTTCAGCTGCCTAGTTGAAAACAACCCATGATACCATGATGGTGTAGTTAGGGCATCTACCAGCAGAGGGTGATGCTTTTTTTTTTCTTCCAAAATGTGTGACACTGAGATGTGTTGAGGTAGAATGAACATAACTGAGTAGAAATTGTTTCTCTGAGTCGAAAGCCAAAAATTATAAAATACGATCTTTATTTCTTAAGAATCTGATTTCTGTTCCACCTGTGATTTCCTTTTGGAATAATTTGTTTGTTAACCTTAATTGGGAAAAAATCTGCTCTACAGCAAAAATTCTTTCTCACAAAGTGAAAGAACTTTCTTTTAAGTTCATACACAGGTTCGAATCCTGTAAAGAAGTTTATACAAAGATTTAAATCTGACATCGAGCTAACATGCTCTTTTTGTTCGAATTCTGAAGAAACTGTGGTACACTTATTTTGGTCATGTCACTACACTCAGAAGCTTTGGGATGATATTGGTGTGTTTGTCAAGTGTAAGATTTTGCCAGGCTTCTCAGTACATATGAGAAACATTATATTTGGGTATTATGACTCAGACCCCACAAACGAAAATATATGTTTTGTTATTAATTTAATATTTTTTCTAAGCAAATTTCACATTCACAAATGCAAATTTTCCAACTGTAAACCTGTCTTCCTAAAAGAAATGGAAAATTATTTGAATGTAATTTCAGTATCTACTAATAAGAAAGCTTAAGAACTGTTAGGATTTGCTCTGCCTTTGATCTCTTCATGTGATCATGTTTAGATGATGACCCTCTTACCTTTATTTTTATTTTATTCTTTTTTTGTGCTTTGTTTCTATTTTTATTTTTGTGGCTGATATTATGTGATGTATGCTTATTCTTCTGTATGTTCCCGTTCTCTGCAATAAAAAAAATAAAAAATAAATAACTGAGTAGAAATATACATTTTTATAATATATTTAATTTGACATTCATATTAAATGTGAACTGGGTACAAAAGAAGCAGGTACTGAAAGCAGAGCAAACTTGATGAAACGTCAACTAAATATTAGTGTGGGGGTAAAATACAAAACAAAACAAACAATGTGAAATATAAAAAAAATGGCAATAGCATCAAATAAATATGCAAGCAGCATTTACAATATATGACATCATACATTAAAATATGTATATATATTGGAGGTTGACCATTGTTACACCTACAGTGGAATCTCTTATCTGTAAATCACGAAATTATACTCATCATCTTTCAGAATCTTTTGCTCCATTAAAGCAAGATGTACTGTATGTGAGAATAAAATGCTGTTTCAAACTCAATAATGAGCTTGCACAAACATTTCACATCACATTCAAAAGTTCACCTTCTCACGAGCTCTGTATATGCTGCTGGTGCTATTTGAGAGTATGAATGTCATTCTCAAAATTAAGACAGCGTAGTGTATAAACCTATAAATGCTGCTGAGAAAAAAAGACCATCTGATACATTAAAGGCAAAGTGTGTCACAATTAACTGCACATTATATATGCACAAGAGCTTAAGATATGTATGTGGACCATCCCATAAAAACATTTTTGTACAATTTCAAGTACACAAATTTAAACTTTGATGTATTTGAATACATTTCAATTCTCTTAAAAATATGTCTGTGATATACTTTCCACAAAAGAAGTCTCAATTGAGTTTCAAATGTCTATTAATACTGATTTTAAGTATTTTGATCAAAATAAGACAAACAGCTCTAAAGAAAGTAAAATATTGAACCGTTTTAAATTTAAGCACATTATCTGAACAGTGAATGTCCTTGTCCCCCATCTCAGACGTTGCTTGAGGTCATGTGATCCACCTGGGTTTGTCGATTGGGTATCAGTTCCTCACTTATGGGCAATCTGCATAGTTTGCTACACTGCCCGTGCTTGAAGATAAGAACAAAACAATACTTTGATTGGTTGGGACCCTTGAGAATTGTAAACCAGTCAGGGGGGAAGCAGAGGTAGTGTTAGGAAATTACATCATGAGTATCGCTGTTCGGCCTCTGCCTAATTGCTACAGGTGGGAGAGGTTTGCCATAGAAATCTGCCAATGAAAGAGAGTAATGGAAAAAAAAAAAGATTTAGGTCAGCAATGTCCTTTTTTTTAAAAAAGGATCAGCTAACTTCTACTTACTAAAAGGTTACACTACATCATTAAATTAATAGATCAAAATGAGACACTGCCTGGTTTAACATTCAGAAGAGGACATAGAACATTACATGCAGCATTCAGAATGCCCAAAATGTTTCCTGTAAGCATCAGGAAAACAAATAACACACATTAGCCACAGCGAAGGAAGTGAGGTGTTAAGGAGATCATGCTAGTAGCATTTATTAGGCACAGTATCAAGGTGGATGGTTGTGGTATTTCTTTTGACAGATGATTGTACAGGAAGGATGTGGCTGAGGCTTGCTGTATGGATGAAGAGAAAAAAAGCTTTAAAAACAAAATTATGGGAGACAATTACATGGTTAGGAAACAGAATAGGGGGGAAAAGAATGTTAGTGATGCGCTTGCTGGTTGACATGCTGGACGGGACAGATGGCAATGAACCAACAATTACCAGA
Organism: Sinocyclocheilus anshuiensis; assembly: GCF_001515605.1. NCBI lineage: Eukaryota > Metazoa > Chordata > Actinopteri > Cypriniformes > Cyprinidae > Sinocyclocheilus > Sinocyclocheilus anshuiensis. The sequence goes on along the minus strand of NW_015536698.1, from coordinate 478,997 downwards.
ATGTCTTGTATCTCCAAGAGGCTCAAGTTTGGGGAGCCTAGAAACTTTAGGAGTAGCCCATCCAACTAAAACAAAGAAAAGTTTTAGCTGTGAGAGTCATTAACATGAAGCAACAAAAGGAAAAACTAGGCCAAATCGGTGGTTAAAATGAGACAAATCTGGCAAACATTTGACTATGAAAATCCAACAGCAAATGATAGAAAAAAAGTTTCTCTGACTTCCTTGAAGTCTTGTGCTGCAGAACATATACACCACTGCAATGTGTTTACAGCAGGCCTGCAATTTACTATAATGCATAATTAATAATCTGCTTAATTAGGTTAAATTAAGTATTAATAATATATGCTATCAAAAGAAAAGTTGCAAAATGCAAATAGATGTAGAATGTTCCACATGAACACACACATTCCCTCTTCTGAACATAACAGTATTTTACTATGCTTTTTCCTGTAGTTATATTAAAGCTACACAATGTAACTTTTACGGGTTAAATAATAAAACAGCATGTTCCTCCTGAAGAATGCCTTTTTTTTTTTTTTTGGTTGTGCTTTGGCTTTGCTCCTCTGCACAGATGAATGTGTCTCAAAGCACCAGTGTACATATGAATACAGGACATCTTATACAAATTGTATATTATACAGATATACAAGTACACTAACCACAACCAGAGCTACCAATCATTATTATATCAGTGTATTTCGGTAATGACATTGTTTGGAAAATTGATTTTTTGCACACTTTCATTATAGCATTTTGCCTTAATGGGAAAATAAATGGGCTGCTCTTTATTTTTATTGGGTTTCAATTATTATAGGTAATTTAAAACCTAAACTTCATGTACAACAACGTTTGATTGCACTCCCTTTGGCATGCATGTGTTGCACACCTCTTGGCATTCATGTGCAGCCTATGAAATATCAGAAGTATTTAAAGTTGAATGACTACAGCTACATGCATGGTACAAGGATTAGTTGTTTTACAAAATGGAAATATTTGCATTATAAGAACCGTAATATTACAGTATCATGTTACATAACAGTATGTATATGTATATGTATGTCTTGATGAAAACCTTCAAAACACAATGAGCACAAGCAATCTGTCAAAGCAGCTGGCATGGCAATGAGGCCACATTAAACTGTATTCTTATGGCGTTCTTTGAAGCGTTTAATATAAAGTGCTCTTGTGCTTGTGTTGTACAGTTTTTTTCTGCTGCAGCTCAGCCCCTGGCCTCAACTATTTTTCAAATGTGTGTGTGTGTGTGTGTGTGTGTGTGTGTGTGTGTGTGTGTGCGCGTGTGTGTCTTTAAAAGGAATCCTTATTCCTATTGCAAATGGACATCACTGACAAAGGTCCTCAGTGTAAAGACTAAAGACCGTTGTACATTGAAATTTTATCAATTAGTTGTTAATGTCTGAGAAACAAGTTGTAAAAGACACATTCCTACCTGGCAAGGGAGGAGGAGTGGGGCTTTTGGGTGCTGCTTCTTCCACTCTGAGAGGGTCGACTCTGTGCTTACGTTTCAATCGTAATTTCCTAGTTTTCTTTTTGGTCTGGTCCACTGCTCCTGATCAAAAGTGACAGAGACATTGAAATCACTTCATCCACTCCAAGAAATCGCAGAGGTAAATAGGTTCTTCATGCATTATAATAGCAAAAGCTTGTATTTGAAATGAACTGACAATAATATAATAAACCTTTACCCACTTATTACTCTTGGTGTGATGGAGCCCTTTTGAGGAATACGAGGTACTACCTGATTCTGTGCTCTCCGGGGTCTGTCTCTCGGTCTCTTCATCCTCCTCCTCTTCATCATCCTCCTCATCTTGAAGGACTGTCTGTTCTTGCACACTGCCCAGCTCGCCATTTTCTCTCTGTCTTTGCATCTCTTTCTCTTTGTTTAATCTGTCTTCATTCTGGGATTTTTATATGAATTTAGTATTTATATCTTAATGATTTCATCCAACGTGCATTTAAAAGAAACATTGTGATAACTAACCTCATTAAAAACATTGTTTATTGGCTGGAATGGGTTGAGCATGTTGACATCATCTAGCTCCTCCTCTTTCAATGCCCTTCCTTCTTGCTCTGCCTCTTCTCGCTCCTGTCTGTCTCTGTCAGTAAAAAACATTGTCATCAAACTGTTGTTTGCATTTTGAACACTGTAAAGTAATGAAGAAACGAAGTAGAGACAGGTCGTTTCTTCATTATTGTGACATACATCTGACAAAAACAGATAATCGAAAAAAAAAAAAAAAAAATGTGGGGTGGTAGGGCTGAAAACATCATCAGCAGCCATTTAAAAATGGATGTTCCCCAGAGTTCTGTTCTGAGCCCTCTTATATTCAAATGATTGTGAGCTTTTAGTCAGTTGATCGAGGGGCAAGGTTTAAGCAGACTAAAAGATCAGAGAAGTCTGACATATGTCACCAGAGAGAAATCTACCATTTACACCAGAGGATTGAGTTTAGATTAAAAATTATGACAAAAAAAAGAAAGAAAAAGAAACACATACATGGATGAATCTTTCACAATAATATTTATATTTCGTAAATATTTCATATTAAATTTATATTTCATGCCAACTTTAGTTCCTTTGCAGTAAAACATAGAAAAAAAAACAATTTGAAAAACACTCAAAGTGAAAAAATAAAAATAAATAAAAAACTGATATAAATGCAAATAAAACCAGCTCAGTTGATATGAAATGTAGTCTAGTTCTGAAATTATTATCTAACTACTGTATACTATTTTCAATGACTATGCCACTAACGTCATTGACTCCTGACCAGTGTTGGACAAGTTACTCTGAAAATGTAATCAAATTACTGATTACTGATTACTCCTTTTAAAAGTAATCACGTTACTGTTCTGATTACTTTATTTCAAAAGTAATTAGTAACTGGTCACATTACTAGTTACGTTACTTTTTTCTCCATGAATTTATGAAATCCCAGCATACACGCTCCCGATAAATATTTGTTATTAAAGCAACAACATTCACAGAACACTATCATTTTTAACTAAAGCAAGCGGCTGCTGCATGCATGGTTTGGCATGGCAGAATGCCAGCAAAGAGCGCTGCATTTATAATCTCTAAAAGACATCTCAGTTCATCGCAATCTCATAAATCTCTGTTAAAACACCATAAATATATGCATAATGAATCTTTCATAATGTCTACAATTCGTGTGTTATAATGAGAGGATTCGTGAGCACGCAAATTTCAGCACTGCATTGCTCAACGCTGCAAACACGTGTTATAGCCTAAATAGAAAGTCTACATACGCTTGAACCTGTTAATCGGTTATATTTTATATTAGTTCATGTTGCTTTTGTGCAATAGATGAATAACAATTTATTTCTTTTAGATATTTTATGTTTAGATATTTCTATTTTGCGGGAGTCCCGTGAATCATTTTATTCTCCCGCATCCCGCACACACACGAGTGTCTACCCGCCCGCACCAGCGCTCGCCCATCTTGTCCCGCACCGCACTCTGTTGCGTCGGGTCTCGCGGGAGCAGGTCTCTAATCCACTGGCACTTGACTCGACAGTGCGTGTGCTACATCCTTTTTACAATCTCTAGATTATAAAACACTGCATTCTGTCAGCAATGTAACGTGGCAGTAACGTATAGAGACCTCGGCTTGTAACTATACTCTAATTACTATTTTGAAAATTATAATGCGTTAAATTACTCCGTTACTAAAAAAGTAATCAAATTACAGTAACGCGTTACTAAGTAATGTGTTACTGCTCCTGACATATCTGGAAAAGAGGGATCAGCATGACAATCTGAGTGAAAAGTCTTGTCAGCTCACTGACCTCTCCTCTCTGATCCGCCGGACTCTCTCTGCTCTTTCCTTCTTGTCTTGTTCTTCCTGAGCCTTCTGCTCAGCTGTATCTTTTTGCACACGTTCTGAAATTGCCTCGTAGTCCTTGGCAATGTTATTCAGGAGCCAGTTAAGGCCATTCTTGATGGATTTGTCAACCTTCTTACCATAACCCAGCACTGCAGAACAGGGTTCCTGAGAGTAAAGGAAACAATGTTTAGCTCAGTTTTATATGAATGGTTTGCAACATCTCTGCCAAAAGAATGTGATGAGTTTGATTAAATTTTAACCAGTTAAAAGTAAACAATAAATAAAGAAAGAAAAATTCACAGACTTGGGGTTTCCTCTTTGATTAAAAACTCAAACCAGACTCTGATAAATATAAACTGTGTTGAAATATTAACTCACAATCTGACAGAGGCATTTATTCTCGTTGACAAGCTTCTCCAATGACAGGGTCTCAATGATATCTGCTTCAGCCAATGCCCCATCTTGGTCCTGTTTATTAGCCAGTCTGCAAGCCAATTAGAAGGAAAGAGCTGGTCACTAGGTGTGCAGGTCACTAGGTAAGCTGTCACAAACAAATGACCTGAGGTCTGCTAACTGAATAATTAGCCTTGTGTTAAAGAGCACTCTTGACTTATTAGCACACTTAACACGCTATATTTAGTCAAGGACTTCATCTGCTGCTCACTCCCTCAGTTAATTGGACCCACTGCAGCTTGTCTAACGCCCCAACAGATATACAGATGATGTATTGCACATTTATTGCACACCGCCCTGTTCCACTTGGACTACAAGCAGGAATTATGTAAGGATGCGATGCTCTTCACTGATTACAGCTTGACATTCATCAAAGTCTCCAGGCTCATCAGCAAACTCAAGGTCTTCGCTCTAAACTCCTTCATATTTCTGACAGGCAGGCAATGTTGGCGAGGGAGGGCTGTAAACATTATCAGCAACCATTTAAAAATGGGTGTTCCCAAGGATTCTGTTCTGAGCTTTCTTCTATTCTCCCTTTTAAAAACACAGCTCTGCGGTTTTAAGCAGTTCCAACTTCATCATGGTTTTTGCTACTGTGCTGACACAGTTTTGGTAGGTCTAAGGCCAGTTGCATAAACTTAGCCTCTATGTTAAAATTGTGTCTTAAAGGGTTAGTCCACCCAAAAATGAAAATTAGCCCATGAATTACTCACCCTCAAGGCATCCTAGGTGTATATGACTCTTCTTTCAGACAAATCCAGTCGGAGTTATATTAACAATTGTCTTTGATCTTCCAAGCTGTTTAATGGCAGTCAGCGGGTGTTGCAGTGCATCAGTCTAAAAGAAGTTAAATAAAGCGCATCCATCCATAATATAAAAAAGTCCCTCACACGGCTCCGAGGGGTGAACAAAGGCCTCCTGTAGCGAATCGATGCGTTTTTGTAAGAAAAATAACCATATTTAAAACGTAATAATCAATTTAATCTAGCTTGCGCTCACTGTTGTAAACGGAAGCAGCTCCAGGCGGATGACGTAGGACGCCGGCGTTGCGCATGAGCCGCTCATAAGTGACGAACGTGGAAGTGCAGGGGAGAGATCAAAACAAAACAATGGTCACTAATTACAAAACGAGGATTTGCAAAGAAGAGTGTCGGAGGATTTCGATATAAGCCAAGAGGAGACTGGTTTTCCTTTGCTAAAGTAAGGAAACTTTGCTTCCTGTACAAAGCTCCTGTAAACAAACGTTGGTTTTCACAAGACTCACCGGCACATGCGCAACGCCGACATCTTACGTCATCCTCCCGGAGCTGCTTCCGTGTACAACTGTTGGCACAAGCTAGATTAAAGTGATAATTAATTTTGAATATGGATATTTTTCTTACAAAAACGCATC
>NW_015536698.1:447035-472810 GCF_001515605.1 Sinocyclocheilus anshuiensis | reverse complement strand
GTCAATTTTTAATATAACTCCGATTGGATTCATCTGAAAGAAGGAAGTCATATACGCCTAGGATGGCTTGGGTGAACTATCCCTTTAAGAAGTAGTCTTACAACCTAGCAGTTAGCCAAGGGGTAATGAGTCTTAATTTTCATATTCAAATTAGACCAATCTGCATTTTTATGTAACTGACTTAAAAATTATGAGACAAGTGAAGAATCCAACACTGTGGTGTTGGTATAATTACCAAATACCAACAAGAACAAGGAGCCAATTGAAGGCTTCACTTGAACTGCAGACAGCTTGTTTAGAAAAGCACATCAATAGCTTTATTATCTCAGGCACCAGGGAAAATTCAGAATGGGCCCCCATGTGCTGAGGTCTTTTTACAGGTGTATCATTTAAATCATTCTGTCAGTTACTATTATTTCCTGCTAGAAGAGCTGGACCACACAAAACTGTCAAGGTGTGCACAGGGTGGTGGAATAAGATAAATGTATCAACATGGATGTGCTGCCCAACGTGCAATCTTCATAAAGTAGAATAGGACAAAAGCCAGAAAAAAAGTATTAAAGACCTTGCGTATTTTTCATTACATTCCCCTGTATCCAAACACTTAATGCAGTATGTGGATATATGGTATTTTACTTTTCACCTTTCTAAACACAAATCTGCATATCTCATATACACCCTAGGCAAGGATTTTGCACAATATCAGCATAAATACCTATCATTTATTGGTGTAAATGCATTAAAGTAACTTTATCACTGAAGACAAGCAATGATGATTTTCTTTTTGAATACGTAATGACACTACATCACTGTCAAAGTCAGACATGCCAATTTGGTAGCTGTGATTGCTGATTACCGGAATAAACTGGCCCAAGTTTCTTTATTTTTTAAGATTATTGGGTCTGTACACCTTTATAGCTTTACTGAGTGATTGCCGATTAAGGTTAGTACACAACAAACCAATCTGAGCACAGTTTATAAATGGGTTATACATAGTTCTGTTTTCCAAGTTCTGAAATCATCAATGTCATCAAAAAAATGAAAGCCTAAGGCATATTCATTTTATCTACTGCCTTTATGCTTTCTGTTTTATGTATCATCTCCCATGTTTGATGATCTGTAGACATACACTACCATTTAAAAGTTTGGGATGAGTATGATTTTAATTCTTTTTTTAAAGAAGTCTCTTATGCTTATCAAGGCTGCATTTGTTTTGGATCATGTGGCACTGAAGATTGTAATAATGGCAGATGAAAATTCAGCTTTTGCCACCACAGGAATAGATTATATTTAGTAATATATATAGTAAAATAGAAAACTTATTTTAAATTGTAATAATATTTCGCAATATTACTTTTTACTGTATTTTTGATCAAATAAATGCATCCTTGATGAGCATAAGAGACTTAAAAGAAAGAAAAAAAAAACATTAAAAAATCGTACTGGTCCCAAACTTTTAAACAGTAGTGTAGCGTTAAGTTTTAGACAAGCATTAAATCACGTTCAACAGCAAGAACATACACTAAAACTTACACTAATACAGGTTTGCCTGCAATTCGAGGATGCCGGAGAACCTCAGCCATTGTGTCTCTGGTCTCCTGGATCCTTTGAACATCACTGGAGTCCACAACAAACACCACTCCGTAAGACTCAGAGTAGTAGTTTTTCCAAATGCCGCGGATACGCTTCCCGCCACCCAGGTCAAAGATTGTGACCTCAAACTTGCCCTGCTTCAGGTCCACCTTTGAGAAGCCCACTGTAGGTGCTACATCTAAAGGACATTCTATGACAGAAATATACACATTGTGAGAATGACCCTGGACCTTGAAAACACAACATAAAAAAATACTCCGAAAATATTAAGATGAAGATTTACCTCCCTGGATTCCTCTGACAGTAGCTGTTTTTCCAGCATTGTCCAGTCCAACCATTACTAATGTCACCTTCCTGCAAGACCACAGATACAACTTCATTTAATTATGTGTCACCCAAAGACCTCATTAAGGTCAAGGCAGCCCTTATAATGAGAAAAGATTTTCTGTAACACTTGAGGTGCACTCAGGTTAGAATGAGATATTAAGGTCAATGGCAAGCAAGTGAGATCATGATAATTAAATTTAAAAAAATCTAGTTTAAAACAACTGTGTTAAGTTAATAGAAAAGTACTATGTGTATTCATGTTGATTCCAAACAATTTTAAAAAACCTTCATAAGATTTTCAAGAAAAGTTTATTTAAATTTAAAGGTTTAAAGTAATAACTCATGTTGTAACCACCAAGTAAAAAGTAATAAAAAATGTTCATTATACCTTTATTGTTTTTTTTAAAGGTTCAAAATATTTTATATTCATTACATTTTAATCACTAGCTTTTTAAATATTTCAATGTTTTTGTGGAGTTGCACCACATTATATTTTATCTGAACTATATTTATTTCCTAAGAAATATTAATAAAAGTTTAGGCCAAATCACTTAATATTAATTTATTTTCAATAATTTCATTATTTTAATTCAACTTTTTTTATTATTTCATTTTGATATAAGAACAAATGTATTACCCTGATTTTTTTTTTTTTTTTTTACTTCATGTCCCAAAAAATATCACAATGATTTTTAATACAGAAATTTAAAAAAATGCAAATCACGGAAAATGTGTACTCAAGTGCGCTCATTAATGAGCTCATGCAGGCAGCTTCAAACTTTTTCACATTTAATAAAACTTGACATTAAGTTATGAACAGCTGTCAGCTAAGACAACCTAAGCCGTGTGATAATGCATCATCTCATGACTGGCAAAAGCACACAGGGATAAAGAGGATGATTCAGAATACCATGCACAAAAAGACAAAGTAAATAATGTGGCCTTTTCCTACACTAATGACGTCAAAAATATTCAGTAAGTTCAATTATAATCTGTTAGGGGCTGTGGAGTCACAGCTGTTTAAACTACAAGGCTTCCAGTGGAGGCTTAAGAGGCATAATAAGACATCTGTAGAGTAACACAAATATCCTGAATTGACATGGGATTTCTGCTTACCATCAACAACCTATGCTTAATTCTAAAGAAATGCCAGACGAACACAAAGGCTAGGCGTCGTAAACAAACCCTGCAGCCACCACCAATGCACATAAGAAAACACAAAGCTAAAGTCCATACAGCTACCAAACAGACGCACTCACACACACACACACACAAACAAACAGTTACTTAACTGCGGCACTTGCGCCGCAGGGACATCAAGCGCACTATCCAGGTGACAGTTCTCTGCAACCAGGAGGCCTTCATCAAGACTGGGAATAGATCAAGATGACAGCTAGCTTTCCCTTGACTTCGGTTGTTATTGTCGATACACACACACTTTTGTCTTTCCTGGCCTCTGGTCAGCTTTGTATCTGAGGGATTTGCTGGGGATTTCGACTTACCAAACAAGATCAGTGACAGGGTGCCAGAGGACACTACATTCAGCCAATGAAATTAAGACAATAACTTAGAGACGTTTAGCTGTCACCTCTGGGCCCAGAAGCTCTCAGCAGAGAGTAAGAGTCTCTGTAACATCACTGGCACTTTTGGGTCTGACTTCTTCATTTTACGCAGACCGATCTTAGGTATGATCAACCAACTGACCCAGATTTAGGCTTATCAAGCATCTTGTTTCAGGCACAGCAGGTGATGCGAGTAATCAGATATTTAACACTTGGATTTAAGCCTTTGCCTAATTGTGAGTCATGTTCAAACATGTACAGTGAGAGGTGCAGGTAAGGCTGCTAATCAACACTGAGAATGCAGAAAGAGGGAATACTAAAACTGAAAATGAAACCAGATCTAATGCAACCTCATGAGAAAAGATGAACCTACTGTGTGGAAAATGTAAATAATTCAATTGGCACAAATACCTTTGTCACCAGCATAACTGTTAACTAAAATTTTAAAAATTTGATGTAAAACTTTAAACTTTGAAAACCTTAAAAAATTAGAAAATCTTGCCTTGGCAACTAGCTGAAATCAAATAAGTTAAATTTGAAGTACTAAAATTACTAAAGCTAAATAGAAATATATGTAAATAAAAACTATTAAAAATGCCAAAAGTATAACATGACTAAAACTAAATTAAAATTTAAGTTTTTAACTTGAATACTGAAAATATAAAAATATAAGCTAATTCAAAATATTAACAAATACTAGGCTAACACTAGTAAATACCAATATAAATACAAGTATAAAATAACACTGCAGCAAAATATGTTCAAAGTCTGTCCTGATTATTGTCACGCACATACACACGCAAATACAATCTTCAATAAGGTTTTTACAGAAAGTTAACAGTCCTTTTTTATGTTTACTGTTTACAAGAGCAAGTATGAATGTATGAATCATGGATCTATGCAAAAATGTTACAGCATCAGATAAACCATGTGGTATATGCAAATAAATTATAGTTGTCCTTTCTTAGAAATGACATTTATAGGGGATGTGTTAATTAATTTACTGTCAAGTTTCATTAACTTTCACCAGAAAGTGAACAGAACTTTGAACTTCATATGTATTGTTACACTTAGCATTATGTTTTGCTTGACTACTTGTGCTGTCTTTTTAAAGCAATATTTCACCTACAAAATTGTCCAAACCATGTTGTTCCACTGACTTTCATTGCGTCTTTTTTTTTCATTCATTCATTAAAAGTGAAAGGTAACTAAGGCTGTCACTATGCCTAAAATCTCGTCAAATTTCGAGAACGATTCCTTTAAAATACATGCCAATTAATATTTTCTATTATGCATTTTGAGTGTTACACACTGCACTTCCCATTGCAATAGAAAATAATAGTAAATATTAGAGGTAGAGGTGATACATTAAGTAGAGGTACTTCGTGTATCATTACTTTCTTAAGCCGAGTTAAATTTTTGTTGCCATAAATAAAACACAATGAACACAAAGAGGACAGTCGCACAGGTAAAGGTCAAAACTAATCACCTATGGCAATTTTAAAGGGGTCATATGATGTTGCTAAAAAGAACATTATCTTTATGCACCAAGAGCTTGTAACACTCCAAAGAGAAAGGAAAAATTTAAATCGCATCATATGACCCCTTTAAGAGTGGCTTATTGGGACCACTGTGCAAATATAGATAACATATATGAAACTGTACAATATAAGAGTTCAGTGACAGTTCTGCTCAGAAACAAGTTACTAAATACTCCACAGTCTCTATGACACAAGCATGAGATGAAAGCTGTAGACACTCACCTTGCAGGTTCTTTCCATCGTTTCAACCAATTACAGCAGTTCGCCATCAGATTGAACATTTCACCCCAAGTGCTTGAACTGGGATTTATTATTTCATGACAGCCGTTTTGGCTGATTACTACAGTTCCTGGCTGATTTTCTTATCTTTGTGTTTTCAGTCAACCCGTTATCTGCAAGCACGCTTTTATCTGCCTATCCGAGTGATTCGTAAAGATTTGAGTACAGACATTTTATGTTTTCTAGTTGAGAATAAGGGCAAAATTATCTAAAAATTGTCAACTAATACGCATCGTCTAATTAGCACTGTCGTTTACAATACTGACCATACGGTTTAGTTTCATTTTGCTCGCAACCCGAATCAATGCAGCCTCACTGAAAGGCTAAACAGTTAGCTAATACTGGGTAGCTACATACGATCTATGAAACTATGAAATTACATATGTCATTAGAAGTAAAATCTAAGTAAATAATAACTGTGTGTTCCGTTTTAAACCGGTCCTCGGAAATGGTTTACTCTAAATTTTAGACCGTTTTTCGCTGAAATTGTATTGGGATAACTGTTAGCTCGCTAGGTGTCCGCTTTGTTGACCAAGCTGAATGTGGCTGCTATGGCTGCAGCCGCGATTACGTCGAGGGTCGGGGTTGCCAAGTGTTTATAAATTATATGATATAATGTATACTAGAAGGAACATATGTATAAAACCATTCTTTTAAGCTTTCAGCGTGGGTTTTACTCGTACAGCTTACAATTTCTTTTACACAAAGACACTTAAAGTAGACTGTGTCGATCAAAGTGTCCCGAAAAAATCAGTACAGAAAACATCGACTTGGCAACAACTACGATTAACTTAACCTAACAGTGAACAGCGCCTCCCTTGGACAGAGACGCAGCAAACTGTAGTTCATTTTCACCACACAACAAACTGTAAATAAATTAAAAGCATCACGTTGTGTACAGTGCTAACGATATACAACACAACGAATCCTGACTGTTTACAATAAACCAACAAACTCAACTCCCCTTCAAATTTGTTTATTAATCAGGACAAAAAAGCTCTTGATATATAAACCCAGTCACCCAATCATACACTATTTAAACTCTTCAAACATTTACAGAAGATACAAAAAAAAAAGAATAAATAAGACTGTTACTGTTCATTAATGGAACAGCTTTAAACATGCCTCTGTTTGAGACACAAATTAGTCCTCCCCTTACAATTTTCTTGAGTTTAAAGAGAAGTCATTTAGAATATGTTACAACAATGTTCAACGAGGCTTTGTGGCACATATACACGCCTCCATTAATAGGAGAATCTGTAGTTTAAAAGACTAGGCCTTTCCAGCAGCACCAGTTATAGGCTGACAGTTCTTTAGGATTTCTCAACCGAAGTCAAAGTCCTTCATTTAAAGACAGATGTCTTTAACTCTTCCCAAGTGTCCACTGACTTAAAAGCAAGTTAATGACATTTGCAAAATATGCAATTAGTAACAATCTACAAAGGTTCACATATCAAGTCTTTTAAAAATAATAAAAGAACATATTTAGAGTGTGCTTGCAATACTTGAAGTGGCCTACGAGTTTCCATCCAGTACTTCTGCTCATAAAGCACTATGCAACACTGGAAAACACCTGACCCATTGTCACAAAACAGCCAAGTTAAACCTTTAATTTACCTTGGCCTTAAAGACAGACCAACTCCTCTTGTAGTGTCATGGTCCTTGGTGGCCTCTCATATCCAGGGATTGAAAAGACAAGCAAAAAATGAGAGAACAGGCTAAGCTCTGTAGCATGAAGTGATGACAGAGTGAAAATGCATCTGTTGTGCATTTTATAGAAAGACAAACGTATTCATTTTCTTTTAAAAAACAGTCCCAAGTCTCAATAGACTTTGAAAAAAAATCAATCAGATTTTTTGAATATGAAGAGATAACAGACCTTCGCTCCAAAATAAAGCAGATCGGTTATACAAGACTACACCGAGTGAAAATTAATTTCCCATGTAGTTCTTGATATAGTTCCGTTTTGAGACACTGAAAAAGATGTTAAGCACACATGTAAGAATGCCGATTGCCTACAGCAGCATTTAGCAATTTTCTCAGTAGAGAGGCTTGCTTCTCCAAATTCAGGAGGCACCTGTTGAAAACAAAAGTATTTAACAATAAAAAAATAAAATAAAAATAAGACAATAAAAAAGGTACTTACTTTCATCATCCGAATCAAAACCAAAGAGGGATGTGCATTTGTCTTTATGTGTCTGCAGCTCTTCCTCACTGTTGAAAGACTGAAAACATCGAGAGCAACGCTGCCTCGTTGACAGTTTTTCAGGCTTTGACACAGAGCCTAATAACTTTGAGCCCACCTGGGGTTCTTTCCTACGTTTTGGCATGCTAATGTAAGACTCATGCAGATAGGCTGAGGGAAGAGGTCGAATGAATTGTTTAGTTACAGGTTTTCCTAAAACCGGTGGTTCCTGCTCTTTAGTGACTGGATCTGAAGGTTTGGGAGGAACAACTTTGTCACACTCGCTATGCCCATTAACAAGACTATGGTTCTTGCTACTGTAGTTTACAGAACCTTTATTGAGGACCAAAGGTTTTCCATCATCATCTTGATTTGCTGGGCCCTTCAAATTGGCTGTACCCAGAATTTGTTGACTGACTGAAGAATTTGGTGGCGCTTCCATACTATCTTCCAGGCTTTGAGGGACTCCATGCCCTGTTGGTTCAGATTCTTTGGGGAATGATTTTCTTTCCAAATTTGTATCGAGTCTATAATGAGTTTTTTCATGCCTATAGAGGAGCGTACTGCTCTCAACTTGCATAGAGCAGCCAGGAAAGCAGCACGATGCTCTCAACGGATGATGGCCTAACATGTGTTCACTAAGCTCCATACGTGTTTGGTACCTCTCCTTGCAGCCGTAATGGTAGCATGGGAACTTCAGCTCATCTCTGTGGCATATCACATGGTCAAAATAATGCTGAGGGTTATATAACTTTCTGCAACAGAAAATACATTTTTCCTTTCCAAAGTTGAAAAAGAACAAAAGCGCCTTCTTGTCGCCATGGTGGTGAGACAGCACATGTGAAAGGACAAGGATTGACTTTGCACTAAACGTACATATCTCCACAGGGCATCTGACATGCGTAGATGCTCCAGTTCTTTTTCCTTGGAATGGTGTGGATGGCTGTTTGGGCTTTGGCGGAGTCACATTTTTATGCCCCATTGGATTTATTTCCTTCAATTCAGCATTATTGTCTTTGGGTTCCTGATTCTCAGAACTGCCTTCCAGGCTATTTGTCATCTTCCTCCTCTTTACATCTTCTCCATCCTCTTTTTGATCTCCAGGAGTAATCTTCTTCTTTTTCAGCCCAGAGTCCAGCATTTTATCTTTTCTTTTCATTTTTGATTTGCTCTTGTCTTTTGTTACTTCTATATTCTCAGGTTCAGTCTTGACATTGTCTTTCTGACTTTCTACACTCTCGATTTTCACTTTGCTGTCCTGTGGTAATGATGTCTGAACCTTTTCATCAGGGGTATTTGCCTCAGGCTCACTTTTCACTTTTCTTCTCTTTCTGGTCACTCCATTTACCTTATGAGCCAAGTTGCCCTTGGTATCTGTATGGTTGTCATCTGGAGTTAGTGCTTGCATAGTCTTTGCTCTCTTCTTTGCTAGTCCCATTCTGAAAAACTTTTTGTTCTCATCTATGGACTGAGATCTCTTTGCTAAAACACTCCTTATACGTTTTCTCTTCATCTTGCAAACTTTCTTCTTTTGTTCTTCCAATGTACTTGGGGGATCTGAATTCTTAACTAACCTTGTCCGCAATCTCTCCCTAGGCTCTGAACTTTGCCCTTCCCTGTGCAAATTTGTGATGTTCAAAGTACAGTTTAACCTCATTTTGATGTTTCTCAACCTATTCTGCACGGCAGGATTCACACGTTTAAACCGTCTTGTCTGGGAACATCGCAAGGTGGTCTCAGTGGCCTTCACACAAATATTTTCATTAAAAAGCCCATTAGACTTTTTCAGCTCCTGAATGTGCACTTTAAAATGCACTGACGGGCTGCGCCCACGAGTGTAGCGTTTGTGACAGAACATGCACTTTCTGTCAATCCGATGATGCCACATTGCATGCCGTAGAATGTATGGGTATTTGGTTTCTTTATTGCAAAGGCTGCAGTTAAATGAAAGCTGGCAACTTGCATCACTTGGGGGCATAAGGTCAGGGACTAGACCATCAACAGCTGCGTGCATTTCTGGTGATGTCTCATCAGGTCTTGGTGACGGCACTGGCATCTCCGTACTCTCATGCACAATTTTAGAAGAAGTGGCAATCTCACTTTCACTCAAAGTAGCCGCTGTATCATCAGGGAGCATCGTCACTTCAGTGAGAACTGGAGGAGCATTCTCATGAAGACTTGTCACGTTTTCTGGCGTACTATTAGGTACAGGAATGGCGTCAGCTGTGATAAGATTTTTCACTTCTGGTGGAAGATCAAAATTAGTATTTTCTGGAGGACTGATAGGACTGTAAGGACCATAGTCTGGATATTTGGTGTTTGCATTTTGGGGACTTGAGAACTCATTCACTTTTGAATGTTCAATGAATTCTTTAACTGGCTCTAGAATGGCTTCAACAGGAGTGGATACTTCCTCATTTAGAACTGGGATTGGTGTAGCCTTGATTTCTACAGCATTTTTAATCTGTGAAGCAGCTCCAGGGCTCTCTGCCGGTTCACACTGTTGCTCATCAGACTGTCTTTCTTGTTTGGATTCATTATGGTCCACCTTAACTTCATCTTTGGGTAAACTGTCGACTGATATTCCTTCTAATTCAACTGGTCTTGAATATGTGTGGAATTTACGAACCATAGAAAGGCCTTGCTCCCGGAAAACAATCTCCTCCCTCACCCTGAAGTCTTTTTTCCTACATGGAATAGACTCTGATAGTAACTCGATAAGAGACGTAGCACTGTAATGCCATTTCAAATTCTCTTGAGATGCAGTTTTGTCAGTACTGCTTTCAGTCATATGAGGGGTCTCCGTGGAAAACAGTGAGGCCTGGACATCAGAAGAGAGGTCAACTTCATTATCAGGGTAGGAAAATTTCATTGTAATTTCACTTAATGGCTCCTCCACTGAAATATCCTTTAAAAGATTTGACTGCTTTGGTTTCCTTCCTGGTTTCTTGTCTTGTTGAGGTTCACTGTTTTCTGCTCGGGCAGCCAACTGGTCCAAAAGCCATTGTGGTTTCCTTCCCTTGCGCTTCAGAGTGTTCATCTCTGCCTGCCGGGAAAGAAGTCTCTGGCGTCTACTATTAAGTTGCCTGGCATGATTCTTTGCCAAGTCCAATTGCCTAAATGAACGCCGAACTGGACTGGCCTGTGAATCTTTTACAAGCTGTGTCCCTGGCTTCCTCCCCCGCCTTTTGCCTGGAGGTTTGGAGGATGCTTCCCCTGAGGCAGAATTGACCCACGTTTTCACTGACTCCACTTCCTGGTGTTTTTGATTGGTATGTTTCTCTGCTTTAGTGTCTGCATAACACTGACAATATCCTTTCACACAGTAGCTTGGCATCCACTTGTCCCTTTGCATGATTTCACGTAAAGTTGCTTTACCAACCTTATCGCTCATCAGCTTCAGACAGTTTGTTTCAATGTTGAGAAGGCTCCAGAACTCAGGGTCAAAGTACAGGTCTTTTTTCAGGATCTGGAGAGCCTCAAAGCGTACACTGTTACCCACAAGACTGGTGTCTGCATGGTACTCTTTATCCGGGTGATTATATAGGAGGAACACGTTCTTGTATGACTCAACAGTTCTTTCTATGAAGAAAACTAGCAGTGCACAAGCCCTACAGACCTCAAGGTCACTAGGGAGTAGGTATGCAATGGTCTTGTAGATAAGAGACTTGGTGACTGTATCATTTTTAAGGTCAGTCTGCAAGGCCCGTGCACAAAGTTCCACACAAAACCCCAGGCCATCTTTTCCAAGCTGAAAAATAAAACCGCAAATGTTATTGCCATGGTAATTTCAACAAAAGAAGACACTGAAAAGAACATTCCATAAACACTGTGATACTATAAATATTAAAATATGGTGGTTTGTTTCAATTTTTTTTTAACTACGTCTACGATTACATATTTAATACACAGAGTAAACTGATGACAAAATAATATCTTACCTCTGCCAAAATCACCTTCATAAATGGGAAAATCGCTTTTATGTTGGTGGCTGAGAGAATCATTATTTTGCATTCCTCTAGGAAGCCCTGCTTAGAGAGGTTCAATCGCAGGTAGAGTCTGCTCCATATGAAGACCAAATCCCTTAATGGGAATAAAAAAATAAATAAAAAATACAGCAAGAAATAAGACTATGATCCTTTGCACCTTCAATTCTATCTTCTGGTCAGGTTGATACAATTACTGTAAAAATACTGAATGCTAGAAAAAGGGTCAATACACTGAACACAATTCCCCTTGTAAATGTTCATAGAGCTTGAGAGACCCACCAAAGGTAGTACAGATCTCCAATCTGGAGCTTCTGAGATAGGAAGCCTTTACTCAGCATCAAAACAGTCTCATCTTTCTCCTCATTCTCCATCATGCAGAGTATCTCTACAGCATCCTTCCCATCGATGTCTGACATCTTTAGAAAAGAAAACAATAGTGTGATCTATGACATTGTTCATTATATTCCAATATTTTAAAACAAAAATCATCACCCATATTTTGACATTTTTAATATCATTAAGCTTCTGCCATGTTTATATACAAACAACACACTACCATCCTACACATGAACAGACCACTAAAACTTAAGTCAACACAATGTGATATTGTACAGTTCTATAGTTTGTGTGACAACCGCCCCACTGCAGTTCCACTGAATTAAGAATTCTTTCCCATACATCGTAAGAGCTGTTTGTAATGTTTGAGTTGTTGGGGCAACTAATAAATTGTAGGAATAAATGAAAAAGTTGTGTGAACAAATTATTAATATCTATTTTTTCCACATATCATGTGCAGGGCTCCCTATTACAGAGTATTTCACACCCGCTGGTAATTCAGTTTCGCTTTCCCCGGGAGCTCAACATCGAATTTAAACGTCTTGCTTGTGTGAAAAATATCATTAGCTTTTCTGACCATTTACAGTATCAATTGCTTTAGAATATTGGGAGGAACATGAAGATATGAGAGATGGGCTCTATCCTGCTTGTGTCACACATCCCTCTAAATTTCTAGACACTACATTTTTGCTTTCCATATTCAAGGACTAAACATTTAAACTAAACATTTTAAATAAAATGTACTACATTTTAAATAAATTATTTATCATACACCTAACCGTTTCAGCCCAGCTCAGTTCACTGACTGTCTGTGCAAGTTCTAGACTTTCAAGAATGTTGCCATTATAAATCAATGAAGCCAGCTCTGCACATTAAGTCTCTTATTTACACCACATCTATGCTTTGCTAATTATAAATAAGGCATTCTAGTCTTCTGCACCACTTGTTTGCAAAGCATATTGGGTGTTACACCGTCCAGTTACTGCAAATGAGCAAGATGAAAAAAAAGTTTGAATTATACATAATATACAACTATTCATTTTACTTAAGCTCAATGGAAAAACATGCACTTGATATGGACACCAAACTCAATGGCTCTCATCTTTTTTGACCTATGTGCCCCTAGTACTTCTGTTGTAATTTTTTTTAAAAACTCGATGATGTCAGTTTAATGTTTTACATCTTTGTACATCTTTCTTTTTAGTGGTTTCTATTGAGATTTTATGTTAACATAACAAAATTACAATTGTTTTAAAGGGACAGTTCACCCAAAACACGCATACCATGACGCATGCTATTTCACACCAAATGTGGTGAAACTATCAATTAAATAATTTCTCACTCACCCCCTTGTACAAGCAGTCATGAAGAGAAGCTCTCCAAATGCAGATGAGGTAGGCTTGCTTGAAATAGAGATGCCTCCCTACAACAGAGTGCCTGATGCATCTCCTTGTCAGTGCCAATGCCTCCGGAAGCCTCTCACATGCCACCAGATAACGCACACGTAGCTCAAAGAAAATGGATACTTCTGAGCTCAGATATTTGTCCACTGTGAACAAAAACAATAAATTACGACTCATGTAATAATCAACTCCATTAAAGGGGTCATATGATGTTGCTAAAAAAGAACACTATTTTGTGTATTTGGTGTAATGAAATGTGTTCACGAGGTTTAAGGTTTAAAAAACATTATTTTCCACATAATGTACATTATTGTTGCTCCTCTATGCCCCGCCTTTCTGAAACGCGTCGATTTTTACAAAGCTCATCGTTCTGAAAAGCGAGGTGCGCTCTCGATTGGCCAGCTATCCAGTGCGTTGTGATTGGCCGAATACCTCAAGCGTGTGACGGAAATGTTACGCCCCTTACCATACTGTAATTCCAGTGCATTGTGATTGGCCGAATACCTCAAGCGTGTGACGGAAATGTTACGCCCCTTACCATACTGTAATGCCATGTCCCGGCACGATGAGACAAAACCAATAAAACCCATTACAAACAAGGCATTTGTTGCATCCAGTGGGGACATAATCACGGATTATAATGACTTATACTGTCTTTTTACGTGTTGCATCGCGCCGCGTAAACATAAAACCATGTCTGCATTTGTGATCGGAGAAACGACAAACAACTAGCACTGCTCTACACTGCTCAAAACTCGCATTTGAATAGTCAGTGGCAAAGTCTTTAAATATGAACCGAACAGCTTGTAACACTCCAAAGAGAAAGGAAAACTTGAAATCGCGTCATATGACCCCTTTAACAGTTTATGAAATGCAAGGTATAGATCACTTGATAATACACGGTTTTTAAACAAAAGCTTGATTGACTGACCATCTTCTTGTGGTAGTTCTGAATCCTTGAGAATGGCCTCAAGAACAGGGTTTGCCCAAGGACCTCCATCTTTAATAATATGTCTAACCTGCAGAAGGTAAACATTCTGGTGTCTTACCAGGCTCGCATAGCAGTCCTAGAATAGAGCAGAAAAACAAGTTTTAAAACATCAAACCATTTACATGGAAACATGAGTAACACAACACGATACGCACTGAAAGTCCAGTAAGCAGAATTCAACATGATGCTTCACCCAAGAATAATAGGACTGAGGTAATGCGGTTACCTGGAATGAGTCAAGAATGCCTTTTAAAGGATGCTCAATGAATTCATCTTTTCCAAAGAACAACAGCAGTTCGAAGATACTTCTGCAAATGGAAAAAAAAAGTGATTCTGTAATTATTTTATTTTACACCCGGTTGCACAAAATGCACAAAACATAATCAAACAGTTTTGTGTAGGCCATGTCAAACTGGCATATAACAATTAACCTTGCTTATAGGTTTGCTACACTACTGGTTATGAGGGACGAGACCAGTATGACATAGATTAAGTTTATTTTAATAAACAACATAAATTAATGTCTAAATTAGCTGACATTGATTAAATGAATGCTTAAGTTTAATATACACTGATTATAAAGCAAGGCACGCACACTGCATGCAACCTATTTTTCATCAGCATTCAGTATGAAATTTGACTGTATGATTCATTAAGAAAGATATTTCAAGTCACTTTTACAGACTGTTTTTTGACTATCTGGGGGTTTGTTAAGACTGGTCGGTTACAAAACCTCGGTTTAAACGTTCAAGAAATTAGTCATCGCGCACATCCCTATTCCAAACCTGTGACTTACTTTCTTCTGTGGAACAAAAAAAAAGATATTTCGACAAATATCTCAGTGACTTCTTTTCTCTTTTTTTTTTCCTTTTTGGTAAACTCTGTCTGATTGGTAACCAACATTCTTCAAAATATCAAATGTCAATAATAATAATAAAGTCACACAGATTTATAATGACATGAGGGGGGAGTACACGACTACAGTCTGGTGACTTAAATGTGTGTTCTACTTCCTAAAAGTTTTACAGCACTTTTAAGTAAGATGTAAATGGCACAATCAGAAGTATATACTCACAGGGCCAGACTTCGCAGTGTGTAGCGTACATGCTCACACTCTGGAGGGAATGATGCAACACCATGGACAAAAGAGCACAGAGCACTCTGCAGCACCTGAAGCTGGGGAAGAGGCACTTGCCATCGTCCGGTTTGCTCCACCACCAACTAAAATAAAACAAAAAGAGAGAATCAATAGAATAAGAAAATATTGACAGAATATATTGCTATCACCATGTGCTCCTAAAGCCAGAAAACATTACTGTCAAGCGACTTGTGATGTTTGTTTACAGTCATGGAAGTCACTAGCATTCAATGACAGTACATGAACTTACTGATACAAATTTGTAAACGTCAATCAAACTTCCGCAAACCACCATAAAAAAAAGTTTATTTTTACAGAAAGGATGGATTATTAACTTGGCAACAAATTAATTAGAAATTAAAAGCTGCTTAGTAACTGTTGGGAACAAACCAGTGATTTTAAACCAGCCTTTGCAGAGACTGGTTAATAAGACATAAACTACTGCTAACACTAACAGCATCGAGTTATTCTATCATTTAACACCCTATAGTCCTGCATACGGATTTATGAAACTGGGTTGGTCCGTTTTCTGTTTCATAAAATCGCTGGCAAATAAAACAAGTGTGCATAATCTGCTCTTTCGCAGTCTGCTTGTTTTGGAGTGCAACTTGGGAATGCTAACCGTTAGCCACATACCAGGCTAATGAAGCTAACTGAACGAAAGTGACAGCCCGTGTTTGACAAATCGTGATTAAAATTAACTTCCGGACTGTTGAGATCTACCCCTGCGGTATTTTGAAGACACCAGTAGTTGCTGAGGTAAAATACAGTGTGATTTTGGCTCACGGTGGCTATACACTGGGGGAGGGGAATCTGCTGACATGCTGCTAACACTGGTTAGCACATCTTATAAAAAGCTTGGAAACGCTTTCGTCCAGCCTGTCATCTTACCTCACAGAATCGTTCACAGTATGTCTTGCTCTGGAGTCCGCGTTCGTCGCTTGCACTAGTCTTCAACAAAGTCTCCAGTTCTTTCTTAAACCCGTCTAACTCTAATTCACTCTCTTCTTCCGCCATACTGCTTGTCTAAACCAGCGCGTACAAGAGAGACCACGAACATTACCGTGAGGATAAGGACCGCCCATCGGAACCATCTGATTGGTGGAATACCCTGTCAGTTGTGTCTTGAGCAAAAAGTGTCTGCTTTGTGATTGGAGTGACAAGTCTTTTAAAATAATTCTTAGTTATTGCACATAAGCATATTTTTATTTGCTTTTGTTTCAGGACTTTGTGGAAACCATTGTGATTAGACTGGTGTGGGTGCATTCAGTTGCAACCTCATCTACAGCTTTGGAAGTTCTCAGGTAAGAAGTTTTTTTTTTTAGGTGATTTTTAATTTAACAGTTTGGTAAACGTATTTATCATTTCTGCAACATTTTAACAATCTTATCCTCAAATTACAATAAAATCAGTGCAAGTTGTATTGCCAATAGTTTGGCAGTAGAGAGCAGTAAAGCTGTCATCACTTATAGCGTCCTGATGTATGAAGTTCAGCTCACACAGAAGTCCCTTTCAAACCAATCAGCTTTCTGTTGAATGTACCTCAAACTGTTTTTACAAAACTTGCTTTCTGGTTTAATTCATTTTTGGAAACATTACTTGCATAATTTATTTCCTTTTGGTTTATTGGTGTCTCACGTTTTTTGCAGACATGTCTACTGGTTTACAGCTCCTTGGAACCACACTAGGCGTTCTTGGCTGGCTGGGCATCATCATATCATGTGCGCTTCCTCTGTGGCGTGTGACTGCTTTTATTGGGACCAACATTGTGACGGCGCAGATTATGTGGGAAGGGCTGTGGATGAGCTGTGTGGTGCAGAGCACTGGCCAAATGCAGTGTAACGTGTACGACTCCATGCTGGCTCTTCCTCAAGACCTACAGGCCTCTCGAGCAATCCTTATTATTGCTTCCCTTGTAGGTTTAATAGCTATATTGGCCAGTTTTGTTGGTGGTAAATGTACTAACTGCTTGCCAGATGATTTTGCAAAGGCTTGGGTTGCTGTAGCAGGAGGGGCCGCCTTTGTCACTGCAGGGGTCTTGGGCTTGGTGCCATCTAGTTGGACTGCCCATCGGGTCATTGGGGACTTCTACAATCCTCTGGTGGCCCATGCTCAGAAGAGGGAGTTGGGAGCAGCTATCTATATCTGTTGGGGGGCAGCAGTTCTCATGCTGGTTGGCGGAGGACTCCTCTGCAGCTCTTGCCCAAAAGGAAGAGCATCCCGTGGGGGTCTGTATATGGCGGCATCTCGGAATAGAAGGGAGCGCTTGGATTATGTGTGACTGCGTGAGTGTTTGACTACTCTGAGAACTGATGTGTGGATGATTAAGTTTTTTTTCTTTTTAAATATCTGTTTGTTTTGTTTGTGGGGTTTTTTTGTTTTGTTTTTGGTGAACTAGGAATTTCAACCCGCTGCTGAATTGCGGTCAATTGAGCTAATAAAAGTTTATCCAACAGAGGGCAGTATTGATTCAATTTTTTTTTCCAGGGTGGGCTTACTGTATTCTGCCAATATATTCTGAATTACCCACAAACAAATGAAATTGGCTTGTGTACCATAGAGACCTATAAATCCTGACAATGCATAAAATTAGCTTTGTCATTCATCTCTGTGGCTATTTTTCTGCTGCTGCAGGACCCACCAGATGAAAGTGATTTAAAGTTTTTTTTTTTTTTTTTTTTAAATCTAAAGGAAGATTACGAGTTCCACCTCTGTATTAAGGGAGAGGAAGTGTAACTCAAGAGGGCTCTACTTTGATCATGTGTTTTCCTTCATTGTTTACAGACACTGTAGTGGCATAAATGACTACCTTTTGTCCTCTTTTAAGCAGACCCCAATTATAGCTCATTCCAAAATTAATTCGGAGTTGAATATTATTAGTCAGTCAATTATGTGACAATTACGTTTTTTCCAATCAAGTTGTTCATGCTGCAAACTGACTTCCATCTTCCATACAGATGGAACTGCCTGTTGTCTTTCTCTCGGGATCCTGCAGTTTTATGCATTTTGAGCTAACCTTGAAGGTCCCCCCTGGGAGACTGGCTGTGACTGCCATCTTTGCCCATGGGTTCCGTGCCCAGGTTTTACTTGGGCCATTTGACTAATGCTGCTTTCAAGTACACCTGGAAAGCTCATATCTCTGAGTCAAGAATTCATTATTACATGTCACATATTCAAGATGTAATCAAAAAAAGAATTCTGTTGTTAACAATGAACTCCAATAGCTACATCTGAATTCAAAATCGTGAAAATTATTTCTATTATACCTATTAACTACACTATACAAATCATTGAAATACAGTATGTACAATCGAACTTGCAAAATACTTTTCTTTTAATGATATAGATATAACATCTATAATATAGATCAGAGTTTCCACAATGTTTTAAATCATCACACCTCTTCCAACACTGCAACTTGTGTGTCATTTAGAATCACTAGTTTCCCATCCGTAAATACGGCTTTGTTCTGTCATTCATGTGCTTAGAACTCTTACCCCCGGGTTCACAAACATGGTTTAAGACTAGTCCCAGATTAAAATGCATGTTTGAGCTGTCTCAACTGAAAATATCTTGCTCTGACATTTCTTAAAAAATGTCAGTTCCGTTGTTCTGTCTCAAGATGCACACATGTAATGTTTTCTTCTAAGGCATTTTTATAAAAGCTGCTTAAATATCTTAATTTAACTAAGGCCTAGTCCTGGCTTAAGCTAAGCCCCATCTGTGAAACCAGGCCTTAATTATGATATTTCTAACTCCACTTAATGGGCACATAATCACTCTGGAGCCAGAGGAAAATGACTTCATGGCAAGGTGATCCCAAAACACGAAGATGCAATCCAAAACCCTTCAATGCACTGTGAAAGGCATTCACACTTTAAGAGACTTCCAGAAATTGGTTACTGACAAAACATTTAATATATAATAAAATATTGAAGATTTATATGTTTCAAAAAATTATTTATGCACAGTCAGTATACACCGCAACTTTTCATCACCTTGGAATCTTAAGGTTCTATCTGACATTTTTGTCAAAACGTTATTCACATATTATTATTATTCACATTCTGAGTACATTTTAGGACTTTCATTTAGAAAACAAAAAGGTTCTATTCTATCAACAAAGTCGAACTCTCTGTGAACCAATCAGCACTTTGAATGCACACAAGATGACCAATCAGGATCAACTTTCTTTGTCGTGTCGCCGGACTGCTCCGTGACAGCAGGAAAGATTAAATGTGAAATATTTTAATTGTAACAATATATATATTTTTTAATTATATTTAGTCAGTGAAACATTTTTCAATGTTTATAATCCCTTATATGCATAGCGACCCAGAACGTCATTGACTACTCTCCCCCTCATTCATTTCTTAAAGTCAGACATCAAACTTCTTTAATATTCCTCAATCTATTCATTATAAGCAATATAACAAGTAAGTAGCCTATATATTTTTCCTGCACAATAATAATTAAATGTCTGACTCAATAAGTGCAACTCACTTTTATTCCTCAAGGTGGCACTGTTTGATACACAATAATGACATGCTGTTTCCAGTGTTGCCAGATTGGGCGGGTTTTGAATTTGATTGTGCGGGTGGACAAAAATTATGCTGGTTTTGGGGTCAGTTTGGCGGTTTTCAAACATCTAAACTGTATAGGCTATTTGGTTAAAAAACAAAACCCAAGTGTGCTTGTACTGCATCCAATCAGTCACCATGTTACTAAACACACACAGGCTGGTGCTGATGTTGACCTCGCCTGCCGCACTTTTAGCCAATCACGAGGGATCAGCAGACAGCTGAGTGACGTTTTTTTGTTTGTTTGTTTGTTTGTTTGTTTGTTTGTTTTAGCGTGATAAGGGATCTGATTTTGAATGTATAGCTGTATACTTAAGCGATCACAATGCCAGTGTGGCATAAATATAAGTTACACGGTAAGGAGTGGGATAGTGACTCGACTCTCACAACATGAATTACTGTGGAAGGAGATGACACGAAAGCTCTTAGTTTATATCAATGTAACTCTGAAATCAGAGCACAGTTAAATCATTAAATCAAAATCGAAACTGAATATGGGACTAGATCCTGTCCTGCATCAGAAAGCTGATGGTCTTGATTAGTTTTGACTGCAAAGTTCTGTAGCCTTTTGTTCTACAATTGCTTCACAAAAGACGTGCTGTAGTTCTGTCTGAAGTTAAAGGGCAACACAAGGGTACGCGCATTATTGTTGTTAATTTTTTGTTATGGATTATCATACAGTATCAATGAATGACACCGTTTTGACTGTCATGTGTGTGCATAAACGAGTGTGATGTACTTCTTACACTAGGCACTTTTTCCATTTAAATTTATTCTGACTGTTGACACTGAAATGGTGCATGTGCACTGCCTTTTATGCTTAACTTGAACAAGAAAAAATTTATTCGTCCTAAAATATGAAATAAATCTCATAGAAAGCATTAAATTTACCCTTTTCATACATGTCGACACATTGTTGCAACACCAATGTTATGTTTTAAAACAAATTATAAGTAAACTGTTTGTATTTCTTGAAAAAGATTGCTTCAATTAATGTTTTGCAAGATAGAACCTTTTAATTCCAAGCGGGAAATTATTTATTTATTTATTTTAGAATTAGAAGGTTCTATCTGCATTTGACCCGTGTTCCAGAAATCATCCCATTTACAAATTTGAGAGGATTTTGATATTGTACATTTAGAATACATTTAGGGTCTCTGTCATTTTCATGTATGAAAGAGACTTGTTCCCCATCATTTTTTTCTATATGAAAAACAAAAACTTTGAAGCTCAATATCTCAAAACCACTCAGAATGAGAACCTTATAATTCCAAGGTGGCATTTTGAATGGCTGTTAATGAAGAAAAATTATTTTGGGATCCAGATGTTGTAGTTCCGATAGATATCAGTAGAGGCTGCTGGACCATGCTAACCAGCCAATCCTTAACCCCTTGGTGGAGTCGATTTACATAACATTTGTGCACCAGACAATTTTTAATTTGATATAAAATCCTCCATTTCAAAATACTGAAATCTTTAAGTGGAGCAAATGTTTTTTTTATTTTTTTTTATACATGTATTCCGTCATTTATTCACAGGCACTATATAAACAATATACCGATGAAATGTCTCTGAAAGATGTGTAATTCTTGCAGAAGTCCGCTAATTTACAGTAGGATTGTCATTGTAATTTGCAGCTTTCAATTCAAAGTTTTGTCACCTGAAACCACATATTTTTCTTTCCCTCCCAGTCAGTTTCACAGGATATTGCTGCAGCAGAGGGGAATAAGTCTTTTAAATGCTTTCTTAAAGTCCTCATTAAAGATGGTGTATATTAGCGGATTGATGAGGGAATTGAGGTACCCAAGCCAAGTGAGGAAATCTGCGAGCACATCGGAAGTGCTGCAGGTCGGGCAAATATTCACAATCACCTCCTTCAGGAAGAACGGTAACCAACAAATCACAAAGGCTCCCAGGATTAGTCCTAACGTCAAAGCCGCCCGTCTCTCCCTGGCCCCTGTGTTCCTGCGGACCTTGATGAGATCACCTGATGAAGAAGTAATACGCACCCTTTCCCCATCTGTCGATGGATCGGAAAATGACTTCTCGACTGGGCAAAGTGTGTCGGGACTGAGGGCGATGTCTTTATCAGAGCTCAGTCCAGGAAGCATGACGTTGCTCACTGTCTGTTTGACTAATCGGCTGCTCCCTCGACGGTTACGCAGCGTCTCCGCAGCCTTGTAGATCTTGTAGTAAAGAATCAAAATGAGGGTCAGTGGAATATAGAATGCTCCGAAAGTGGAGTAGACAGTGAAAGCCACGTGGTCGTGCTCAATCAAGCAGTCCATGACTTCCCTCTCCCTATCTTTGTGTTCTACAGGGAATTTCCTCCACACTAAAGGTGGTAGAGACACCAGCACAGACAGTGTCCACAGGGCAAAAATGGTTATGATTGCTCTTTTATACGTGCGTTTCTGGGAATAGGCCACAGCATCGGTAATGGCGCGGTATCGATCAAGCGCAATGGCGGCTAAGTGTAAAATTGAGCAGGTGCAGCACGTAACATCCACACCCAACCACAGGTGACACACGATCGGACCGAGAACCCACGTCTCTTCTGCAATGTACACAATGCTGACAGGCATCACTAGAACAGCTACTAGGAGGTCTGTCACAGCTAGAGAGCAGATGAGGTAGTTGGCGGGTTGGTGGAGTTTGCGGGTGATCAGAATAGCAGTGATGACCATGGAGTTGATGGCGGTGGTTGCCACAGCCAGAATAGAGAGAGTCAGGGAGAGGAGGATCTTACTGGGACTCATCCTGCTGGCCAGAACATCAGAGAGATCCACGGCTGAGCAATTGATAGGATCCATGGTGATCTAAGTACGGTTGTGACCTGTAAGAGATGAATAAAGAAATAGTATGACCAAGAGCAAAACTCATTTCTGTTAAACGCACACACACACACACACACACTGACTGCGATTTACATTGATGCCTGAAGTGTGAAATTAAAAGCATGTTTTCTACCAACACAAGCCTCAAGTCAACACAAGTAAATCAGTCAAACCATGACACAACTCCAGAGAATTTGTGTTATATAACCTCATTATTTCAGTGGGTATTTTTTGAATGCATTTCCAATGTGTATTTTTATACAGTAGCCTAGCAGACAGATTTCAAAACAGATTTTATTTATAAGAAGATCATAGTAAAACTGACATGGAAAAATGCCTTCATCATTCATAAAATTAAAGACATTTTTATATTATCTACAATAAAAAAGAAGATTAAAACTTACATGATTACAAAATTGTTATCAGATATGTGTCATAAATCCTGCAAATACATTTTCTTTTCACCAGCAAATATGCAATATAACATGGGGAGCTAGTCTTTATCATTTATTTTCAAATGCTTTAAATGTATCTGTACGGTGGCCGAGAGCTCAACGCGCTGCAACTTCAGAAAACACATGCAAATAGAAAAAGCACCAAATTATTAAAACAACTTCATCAGTTTGACAGCACATGTGCTGCAAATACTCGCAACACAATCAAATACAAAAACACCAAATGCTCAAAACACAACCAAATAAAGAAACGTGCTGCAAAAACAGAAACGTGCCGCAAATGCTCACAACACAACCAAATAAACAAATGCGCTGCAAAAATAGAAACGCACCGCAAATGCTCACAACACAACCAAATAAACAAATGCGCTGCAAAAACAGAAACGTGCCGCAAATGCTCACAACACAACCAAATAAATAAACGCGCTGCAAATACTCACAACACAACCAGATACAGAAACGCAAGTACAGACCACAATGGGAGGACCCCAACAATGCCAAAATTACCCCAACAAAACGAAAATTAACCATGTTTTTTTTTTTTTTTTTAACCACAGTTGTACAAATACCATGGTTAAACTATGGTTAGTGTAGTAAATCCATGGTTAATTTGTGGTTACCATGGTTTAACTATAGTAAACATTTTTTTTAATTTTTTATTACATAATAAATGTATTTATTAATTAATTAATTTCAATAGTAAAACCATATTTTTGTAAGGGAAGTTGTAAAGAAAGTTAGCCAGCTTACATATGCTTTCACAGTTACAGTAATTGTGTATTTCGTCATCTTATTTAGGCTAATAATTTAAAAAAAAGAAGAAGAAGAAGCAGCCAAGGAATTGTATGAGCAGTATGTTAAAATAAACAAAAATCTCACCATTCAGAGCAAACATTGATAAATATGTCCCAGCCATGTTCGCCACTTTGCGGTTCCCTTAAATATTTCCGATGTGGTCTGTGCGTATTTCCAGGCGTTTCTTTATTTGGTTGTGTTGTGGGCATTTGCAGCGCGTTTCTTTATTTGATTGTGTTGTGAGCATTTGCTGCGCATTTCTGTTTTGCAGCGCGTTTCTATATTTGGTTGTCTTGTGAGCATTTGCAGCACGTGTGCTGTCAAATTAATGAAGATGTTTTCTTAATTTGCAGGTGTTTCTTTTTCTATTTGCATGTGGTTTTTCATTTGCAGCTCTCTCGGCCACCGTATAGGCTATCTGTTTTATTATTATAACTTTGTTCCAGACATTTAATATTAAAGTCCCCATGAAATCAAAAGTTGTTTGTGTGTTAGTATCAATAGCTGGGTTTCCATCACCCTGCTTTTATGCGCATTTTGAAGTATCGCAAAAAAGTTTTTACGCTCGCTTGAGGTGGTTTTTGACTTGAGCGAAAAAGGGTTAATGCAAATAATGGGAGATGGAAATGCATTTAATATGTTAGTCTTAAGGTTATCTATAAGGCAGTGTGCTCCAAAACAGTGACAGAACTCACATTTAGAAGATATAAGCATTCAAAGCTCAACGGCTCAACCATTTTTTTTTTTTGACGTCACATCGTATTTCAGCTTCTCATCAAACTTTCTGTCCAATCAAATGCTCTCTAGAATCCGAAGCGCCCGCCCCCTACACTATAAAATAGCAAATCAGCATATTAGAATGATTTCTGAAGATCATGTGACACTGAAGACTGGAGTAATGATGCTGAAAATACAGCTTTGATCACAGCAATAAATTACATTTTACAATATATTCACATTAGTGCTGTCAAAATTAGCGCATTAAAGCTTCCTGTATAGGAAGGTGATGGCATTAAGGCAATTAATTTTTTCAGTTTAACGCGACAAAAACAACCTAATAACCAGCTGCTGTGATGTCTGTTCATCAAAGAACTAAAGAAAAAAAAAAGAAAGAGGAAATCAATAACTTTTCTAGCTTTAAGGATTCATCTTTATTTAAATTAGAATTTAGTTTGATAACTTCATTCAATTTCTGTATATTTCCTACTTGCTGAAGGGCACAGGTAAATATGACATCTATTATAATGGGTTTATGTGGAGATTGTTTTAAATTCACTTAAATTAGTTGTTATTTTTTAAAGTCTACTAAATGTTCAGATTGATAGCTCTCAATTATACTGTAATGTTTTTATGCATATATTGTTTAATGGCTATAGTCAATGGTTAAATATTAAGAAAAAGAAAACAATTTCCTAGAGACATCAGTAAGTGCTGGTATCAATAGCTGGGTTTCCATCACCCTGCTTTTATGCGCATTTTGAAGTATCGCAAAAAAGTTTTTACGCTCGCTTGAGGTGGTTTTTGACTTGAGCGAAAAAGGGTTAATGCAAATAATGGGAGATGGAAATGCATTTAATATGTTAGTCTTAAGGTTATCTATAAGGCAGTGTGCTCCAAAACAGTGACAGAACTCACATTTAGAAGATATAAGCATTCAAAGCTCAACGGCTCAACCATTTTTTTTTTTTGACGTCACATCGTATTTCAGCTTCTCATCAAACTTTCTGTCCAATCAAATGCTCTCTAGAATCCGAAGCGCCCGCC
>NW_015536698.1:446182-446840 GCF_001515605.1 Sinocyclocheilus anshuiensis | reverse complement strand
AATATGTTAGTCTTAAGGTTATCTATAAGGCAGTGTGCTCCAAAACAGTGACAGAACTCACATTTAGAAGATATAAGCATTCAAAGCTTGCAGTTTGTCACTTCTGCCAAAACGGCTCAACAATTTTTTTGACGTTGCATCGTACTTCAGCTTCTCATCAAACTTTCTGTCCAATCAAATGCTCTCTAGAATCCGAAGCGCCCGCCCCCTGCACTATAAAATAGACGCTGAAGCCGCGGCTGAAATTGTTCACAGAATTAGTATTTTCTGTACAGTGAATGGCATGTAGTGCACTATATAGGGGACAGGGAACGATTCAAACAGTGTAAATATGCTTTCCGTTGAGGAAAAAAAGGTTTCACACTAACCACCGCACCGCACACACACTCTGCTCCGGTCCAGAGACCAGACCACAAAATGTATCGGAGCTATTTGAATTCTACACAGAATGCTATATTTATAGCAATACGGATGAGTATGTCACGCCCTGTCTTCCTGTTTCAGTTAAAATGACGTCAACACATAGAGTAACGCTGCGTGTTTCTAACCGTGCGTTCACACCGCACGTGAAAGTGGCCGGAAGTCATTCATTTCGAGCAGCAGCGAGCAGGCGGAGAAGGGTCTGGCTGCAGACATGCACTTGCATTTTCAGACTTGC
>NW_015536698.1:433492-445683 GCF_001515605.1 Sinocyclocheilus anshuiensis | reverse complement strand
TGTTGTATTCCCTCAGCGACCAGCATGGATCAGCTCTAGGCATGACGAGGCGGATATCATCCTCTTTTGGAAGACCAAACAAAGTAGTTTCGCTTTCACAACGAAGCACACAGCGTCTTCAGGATATGGCGGTGGCAACAATACTACAGCGAGAATAAAAGTTACGCCTTCTTTCTTTGCGTGAACATTTGGGCGGCGTTATGCAAATCTTCCCACAGAGCGACGTAGGTATGTTGGGGCGTGTTAGAACGAGCCGTTTTAGGTAGGTGTGGCTGACTCTTAACTTTTATAAAGAATATCTCTTTGGATTTGAGACTTTAGTCTTTGCAACTTTACAGATCTTCTTTATGCACCAAGAGCTTGTAACACTCCAAAGAGAAAGGAAAAATTGAAATTGCATCATATGACCCCTTTAAACGTTTAAATAAATTTTCCTGATTATACTTACATTAAGTAATGTTTATACCTGATTATACTTACTTAAGTAACATTTTCAATGCAGGACTTTTACTTGTATCAGAGTATTTTTACAGTATTAGTGCTTTATACATTATGAGGATCTTAATACTTCGTCCACAACAATATTTAATGAGGTTAACTTAACGTTACCCTCCTTGTGGTCAGTCTGCACAAGATCAACAAGCGTGTTTGCTTTGCGACCCCTTTAAATACTAGATAAGCATTCGATCTAGGTCAGAGCGTCCACGAATCTTTCTACAGCGTTGTTGACAGGGCGGCCAGAGCGATTTTTGACGCTCCCGACGGCGGCTGTGTGAACGCACAGTAAGCATTTCAGGGGGCCTTTAAACTATGAAATCTTAAACTAATAAAAATATGAATTATTACATTTAAAACTATAATCGAGACCAAGACTGTAAAAAAAATATATAAATATGCCGGGTACATTACTTAAAAGGTACTTATCACTTTTTAGTTTTCTGTTTGCGGGAATAGGATTTATGCTTATGCATGCCAAGCCAGATGAAAGCATTTTAAAATGTTTACTATTTGCGTCACTCCTGGTGAAGCTGTAATCTGGCCTGGCAGTAAGATGCTGATAACACTGAGGTTGGCGCCGCCCTGTCAATCTAATATGCTCCACACAAATTTGGTGATTCATTTTTCACAGTGCAGTGGAAGCACACCAGTGAGCACGCTGACTGCTCATAAAGCTGCAAATAGATGGCCAACCCTGTCTCTGTCAATGCCAAGCCATGCTAGTCAGTGTGATCATATTAAGACCATCCCAGCTAGCTATTTTCTCCTGCCAACCACACTTCTCACTTCTTACTGTTGGTTCTAATCAGGCTGTTTAAACACTATTAGCACTCTGCCCTCTAATATTTTCAAGATTCAAACCTGTGTTGTCACTATAAATACAGCTTTACATTGCATTGGCTATAAACACTGGCTCTGTTCCAAAACGTATCACTAGTGAGCTGCCTTGCTGTCGGCACCTATAAAATGGTCTTCATAGGCACCAACGTTATATATCATACAGGTAGTGCTCCTTACACAACACACAAAAGCCTCGATTCAAAATTCCAATAGACTCTGGTATTAGCATGTTGCTAAGCTAACGCTTTGATGTGGTTGCTTTTACACTTAGTTCCAAACCCGAGTTTAACAGGGCCCACACACCTAATTTTTGGGTCAAAAACAAACATTTGTATCATCAAAGCTCATAACTTTGCGATGCTATTTGTGAATGTTCACTGGACCTATGGTTTCAGGAAACACCAAGCAGGTGAACTATGATGCTAACAATGGCACTAATTGCGACCATAGTTAGCTAACAATGCTTTTGGCAAACACTCCCCTGCTAAGCATGAGCACTAGTTTTTACTGGCCTCATAATGCATTCTGGGATTGCAGGTGAAGCTGCCTTGGAATCAGGCCAAAATAAGGTATCTTACGAGGCAGTATAATTATGCTGCCTACCTTTTGGAACAACCCTCATGCACTTATAATGCTTTAAGTGCTGCCAACGGAGACAGCAAAGCGTAGGTTAAGCTGAATATCAGATTTGCAATAATATGTAGCTATTACAGTGTGTTTTCAACTGTTTAACCATGTACAATTTCACTTTAATTTTGATATTTATCCAATTTTCTGTACTTTCATGCATTTAAAGACATTCCACTCACAGTAATATCAAACATGATTTTTTTTTGAGTATGTAAAATAAGACATCAGACATTTTTTCTTTCAGAAAATTTCTCTACAGATAATATACAAGATAAAAGCCATATTCTGCTAAAGAAAACAAATCACAGGATCCACTCTAGGTGTGCAGGCAATAGGGAATGTGTATCTCACACAAATAATTTCTTGATTTAAACTCTATTAAAATATTTGCATATGTGATATGCCTTGAAGACGTTCAAATCCCTGCCTGGGTTACCTGCTAGAAGGCAATTCCCCTCCTCAGAGAATCTCAAAAGACCAAAGGTAATTTGCGAGAAGTTTCAGTGAATATATAAGCGTTGGAATGTCTCACAGTTCCCTCCCAAATTACCTACTTTGTTAATTCACTGAGCACTATGGTGCAGCAGATTTGTCACTGTTTTTGCTGCTGCTACGGCTTCATCAGTCTTGACACATGGTCCTAGTGTAAATGAGGAAATCAAAAACAAACAAATATTTTGTCTCACAAATGTTTTGTCTGTTAGTGATGGTTGGATAGAGAAGATATGAAATATGGTGTATTGTTTTCAATGTATTTCAAGTGTGGATGCTCTGAATGAAGGTTTTTAACATTTAATGCAAAAACATGTGGCATATTTCCAAGTGAAACAGGAAATTTAAAGAATGTAGGGCGAGACTATATTTGATTCATTTCTGATTGGATTGGATCATGAAATGGTTGTTATAGAAATCAAAATGAAGCCAGGTGGTCGGAGAGGAGGGGCTGAAAAGTAAAAGGGATTAATGAAAACAGCTGAAAAGGAAAGTCATTTCAGAGCAAGTTATTACATTCTGATAAAAGATTCTGAAGCAAATGAATCATGCACAATAACACCTGCACTGTGTATTAAAAAAATTAAATATAGGGTCAAATTTGATTTCATGCTGGCACCTCACCACTTCTTATCCCTTTTTAAAGTATAATAATGCACACGGATAATACCTGACTGCCTGACTATTGGGGCTGGGAGATATACTATAATTTAGACAGAGGCTGTTTGCACTACATGTATTATTTACAATAAGTGTACTAAGTAGTACTAAGTAGTAGTTAGATGCAATTTGCATTAAGTGCAAATAGTGCTAGATGCTATTTGTACATCACTGTATTTATAGTAAATTATAAAACAGTATGCCATAACAACATATTCAGAGAATATTTATTAAAACTATAAATGGATGCTGCCTTATTGGGACCTTACTTGTCTCTATCCCTAAAACCTAAGCCCACACCTACATCTAACCCTAAGCAAGCTGAACCTACTGTTCAGTAAAGGTGATTTCTGCAAGGAAATTATCCATTAGTTTTATGGACATTCTCTTTAACCCTAATACACAATGCAATTAAGTGAAAAATTCAAAATACAGAGAATAACAGTAAAAAAAAGAAAATTCCTTCATATTAATAAAGTACATCATGCCCTATTTTTATGAATGCATAGCGGTCGATCTGCCAGTCTGCCCAATTAATGAGAGGACACCACATTAAATACATGTTAAAGGGTTAGTTCACCGAAAAATGAAAATTAGCCCATAAATTACTCACCCTCATATCATCCTAGGTGTATATGACTTTCTTCTTTCAGACGAATCAAAATCGGAGTTATATAAAAAATTGTATTTGATCTTTCAAGCTGTTTAATGCCACTCAGCGGGCGTTGCATGCATCAGTCCAAAAGAAGTTAAATAAAAAGTGCCCATCCATAAAAAAAGTGTCTCACACGGCTCCGGGGGGTGAACAAAGGCCTCCTCTAGCGAATCGATGCGTTTTTGTAAGAAAAATATCCATATTCAAAACATAATAATCACTTTAATGTAGCTTGCGCCAACAGTTGAACACGGAAGCAGTTCCGGGCTGATGACGTATGAGGTCGGCTTTGCATATGCGAAACGCATCAATTCGCTACAGGAGGCCTTTGTTCACCCCGGAGCCGTGTGAGACACTTTTTTTCATGGATGGGCGCTTTTTATTTCATTTCTTTTGGACTGATGCATGCAACACCCCCTGAGTGGCATTAAACAGCTTGAAAGATCAAAGACAATTTTTAATATAACTCAGACTGGATTCGTCTGAAAGAAGAAAATCATATACACCTAGGATGACTTGAGGGTGAGTAATTTATGGGCTAATTTTCTTTTTTGGGTGAACTAAGCCTTTAAGCACTTTATTCCCACTTTCTTATTTAAAATTAACGCCACTCCGAACTGATATGTGATGGGAAAAGGGAGAAGAAGAATGTGATCAGAAAAGGCCAAATTCTCGAATCAGTCGCGTCAAGAACTAAGTCCTCACTCTCCACGCTACTGGTTTCTTTGTAATTTTGTCTGGCTCGAGCAGAAAATGGTGGCAGAGTTAATGTAAGCTGCTTTTGCCATCAAGATGGGCTATTTACACTTAATGTAATAGACACTCTGTAAAATGTATTTCCCAATATTTTTCGGCCTTTTATTAAATGAGCATAACAAAGCACAATATTTCATTTAATTCAAATAAACTGATTTGAGGAACCCCCCAAGTGCAAAAATTCAAGCCAGCAGGCCCACAACTAGTTTTGGGTGTACCGAGTCCAGAATACTCAATGAGTCT
The DNA here is from genome assembly GCF_001515605.1 of Sinocyclocheilus anshuiensis. Lineage (NCBI taxonomy): Eukaryota > Metazoa > Chordata > Actinopteri > Cypriniformes > Cyprinidae > Sinocyclocheilus > Sinocyclocheilus anshuiensis. The sequence goes on along the minus strand of NW_015536698.1, from coordinate 440,909 downwards.
CCTACAGATAACAAGAAACACTTGGGAACAATGATGACTAATCAACAACAAGGGACTACAAACATGTTAACCGGGACAGGAAAGAGGAAAACACTGGAAACATTTAACATCAGAGTAGGGAACAGGGTTTTGGGACAGAAAAAAACTAAAACCCAACTTCTCGCAGTCATGTGCTGCACTAGTTTAATGTCATGGTTGCAGCTAGTAATAACCAGGTTGGTTAAAGGGGAGTGTAAACTAGCACTTTTGGCTCTTCCCATTGACGTGACTGGAAAAGCAAAGTCGTTTTAGAGGAAGACATTTAGATTAAAGATTACATAAACATTTTTTTTGCTCTTTTGAACTGCATGCAGCGATGAATTATTCACAATAAAACGGACCCAGCATTAAAAAATTAATTAGCATTATTTTGAAGTATCTATAGTGAATTCCAATTCCCCACTAAGAAAGGTTTACACATTAAGTTTGATTCATCCAAAGGTCTGATGTAACCATCTGGAAGTTGGAATTTCACTCAGGACTTACTCTTTTTTTTTTTACCAAAATAAAGAACTGTGCCTTGGAGTAGGCTACATAAATCTTATGCAACACGCCTCAAGAGGTTGTGCGATTTTTTTGCAATCTCTACTTCAGAGAGCAAACAACAACAGACTGTCATGGAGAGACATCACCAGATGCAGAATAACTGAAGATCTGTCCTTCTCAAACGTTCAGCACTGGCTGTGCCAAAAAGCCTTCTGGGTGTTGGACTGGTGATGGCAATTCAGGCTCGAGTCAGCCTGGTATAACAGTGATATTCCTTTAAAGGAATAATTCATCCAAAAATGAAATTTAGCATTACATCTCTTGTTAACAAATGGATCCACTGAATGGGTGCCGTCAGAATGAGAGTCCAAACAGCTGATAAAAACATAACAATAATCCACAAGTAATCTACACAACTCCAGTCCATCGATTAACGTCTTGAATCACTGCATGTTTGTAAGAAACAAATCGATCATTAAGGCATTTTAACTTTAAACCATTGGGACTGTCTGTAAAACCTTCTAAATTAAGCCATGGAGTGAATGTTTGTACACATAGGGCCACCTGGGTCATTTACAGGCGTCATATTGTCTTGGTTCAGATGGAAGTCAACAGATGGAATGCTTCTGAACACTAAAATCTTTTATGGGCACGATCACAAGATCGCAATAATGACGCACTCTTCTGAAATGAGCTGGAAGTGCATCAAACACAGTCTTGTCCTTCACCTTCAGGAACAAAGCAGATGTAATTACCTTAATTTGCGTAGCTGCCGGTTCTCAATGACGTCCAATTAACTGGAGTGTGTGAGGTGCTAAATAAGATTTGTTGATGTTAAATTGTGGTTACATCAGCTCATGGTCAGTGGGTTTTTGTGGGAAAAAATCAGAGCCCATTCATTAGGTATTCAGATGTTTATGTTACATAGCTTTTCAGCCTAAATGTCCAAGCAAATTTACATATCCTGGGTTCAAAGCACATCAAAGTGCATCAAAACAGCCCAGGCCAACTATTTGTAACATATTCATTACGATGAAGACAAATAATAAAACAGACACACCAAAGCAATTAAATATTTCATTATACATCTCCACATACTTAATGCAATATTAGAAGATATCACCTCATGACAAATGAAATAAATAAAAGTAAAGAAATCCCCTTTATTCAAACTCATTTGTTTGCACACCAAAAGCACCCCATAAGAGATCCGAGCAATTATTTGGCATCTTAGAAGGAATTTCATTTTGTTTTACTTTCACTGTTTGCTTGGCTCACGGGATATTTCATATCCCACTACATGCACACAGTCACACTATCTAAACTCTATTCTTCATCCAGTAATTGAATCTCCATTGGGTGTGCATTCAGAGAATTAATGAGAACTAAATGTCAATCATGTCGTGCCAATACAGTGTCTGCTGGTGATTGATATCTTCAGGAAGCAAGCGAGAGAAGTTGGTGTTCTACTAATCAGAAATCAAAAATCTGTGATACGTGGTCAGAATGATACCTACCATCATACCTCAATTTATCAGCCCTGTGAATATCTGCTTGACATTTTGTAGGTACCTGCAGTATCACTCCACCACCAGCTGTAAGGTGCCATGCTTAGTCATATAAAGAAAACTACCTTAAATGGACATCTTTTCCTTGAAGGGATATGTCTTTATATTAGATTATATTAGATTATTTTATACTTAAAAAAATCTTTTTAAACAATTTTGAACAGTCACACAAATAGCAATCAGTATCTTTAGTATCATTAGTATCATCATCGTCTTTTGGAACTCTTTGTTTTGAACAGTCTGGCAAATTGCAATCAATATCTTTTACAATTGGCCCTGTATGCACATACTAATGGCTGAAGTATAAGGAACAAAATGTACCTGACTGGCCCTGAATAAAATATGAGACAATGCAGGGCATCTGGCTATAGGCCAAAGGGCCAGGACAGGCAAAGATAAGGATGGCACTTAGACTATCAATATGCACAGCATAAATCAGGCTCTTTAATCATCGTCTGAGACAAATTAGCAATCATAATTTGTATTCTTGTACAGATATAGGTCTTTGTATTTAAAAAAAAAAAAAAAGAAAGAAAAAAAGCTCTGAAATAACATTACAATCTATCATGCATTCAGCCCCAGAGCTGTTTTTTTTTATTATTATTTTTTTTTTATATCACAGAGTCACAGTGTATCTCTGAAATAACTTCACGGGGACCACCAAAACAGCATCATCCCCGTTGTTTTTTTATATTTTCAACGACGTGATGATGAATCATGCAGTCTGTCTCTATACTATAGCTTTATTGTTTTCTGGGGGAGTATTTTTCCCTGCCTGATCTGCAAGCGTTCCCCTGGTGTTAGCAATACACCAGCTGGTTTTTATTATATATTTCCTTTTCCTACTGACAAAATGTCAGATTTGTGGGGTCCCACAAAATACTTACAATTGCATAAGTACCTTAACTTTACCTTACCTATTTTAATACATCATTTAATTAAATTGTATTTATTTATTTAAAATGTTAACAAAAAAGGATGAACATAGTATTTATTTGATTAAATATTTGATAAAAGTAAAAGTACTCCGTGCCAGTTTAATAGTTTCTAAAGCCACATTTTGCAGAAAATACATATTTATATATTCTTGGGCAACCCATATGGCATCCCATACACATTTTTAGCCCAATATTCAAGTTAGTAAGATGACGGTAACATCTGTCTGCACTTAATCAATATAAATAATCATTTAAAATAGATAATCAATAATACAACAATATTTATAAATAGACGTATATCAACTAATGAAATAATGAAATTACATCTTAATGGATAAAAATGTGAGCAGAACAATTGCTAACCATTACATATAATAATTGATAATAATTTAAATGGGTCTAGACTCTAGAGGGTATTTGGCAAGATCAGCTACTGAACAGATAGATAGATAGATAGATAGATAGATAGATAGATAGCTAGATGCTAAATAATTCATTATCATCATACATCATATTCTGGGTTCTTTTGGACCAAATCCATTTGGGATTATGGATCCTTGTGCTTATACGGTACTGTGCTTTCATTGTCTGTTTTGGTTAGAGCAAGAAATTTTAATTTACTGCATAAGACTTTATTTATTGAGAGTACAGGTATATTTAAATAAAAATTTGGGTTAACTGAATAGTAAATCTATGCAAATTTTAGATGATTTTAAAAATCTATATCTACATATAAATGGTTGTGCTCAGTCTACATACACACACACACACACACACACACACACACACATTTTTAGCACACTATCCAAGTTAAGATGAGGGTTATGTCTGTCTGCACTTAATCAATATAAATAATAATTATACATAAATACAAAAATAGTCAATAAATAATAAAAATACCTACACATTTCCATCTGTCTGTATCACACACATAAACACTCATACACACACTCCAAAACAATATTTCCAATAGCCTTCACAAGACACAAATACACCTCAACAAACAGGTGGTCAAAACCTTATTTGGTCATTTGTCTTAAGTATGCTACTTACGCTTAGTGATTCCAAAGAGGAAGTCTTCGCTTCAGCACGACTTCCCTGGATAAAGAATTCCCTACAACTGATGGAAATGTGCGCGTCCCGGAACGTCGGTGCTCGGACTGCTGTGGTTCAATCCTTCTGATGAGAGCGCGGGCGATTCATCTACTGCGTGGGAGCTGCGCGCCACGGAGCGCCTGACAGGTGCTTAATGAGAGGGAGCCACTGCTTTATGATCGAGTGAAGAGTTACTCAGCAATTACATCAACTGAGTCCGGTTTAACGTGAGCACGTGATATTTTCAAGTGTAATTTTTCTACTACTTTTTTTCTTTTTTTAAGCTTTTTAAGCTCTGTCAGCTAAGGGAAATTGCTGTCCTGATAGTGCCCTAAACACATTTACAGTGTATTTGGACATAATGTGGTAAGATAAGATATCTGTGTTGTAGTGATCATTAGGTCCTGTGGAGGATTGGAGGATGCTATCCAAGGTCCTCCAGGGTGGTTCAATAGGCTATGATTCATTTTCAGCCAGGAAACCTACAATCTAGTTGTTATGTAACCAGTGAAGCTCAGGTAGTCAGCCCTCAACAAGCAGAACAGATCCCACCAAATATCAGCACACTCAATAAATGATAGGGGTTGTGCCTTATGACAGCCAGCGGTGCATATTATAAAAATAAACTCTGGAAGGTCTAGAGCACATGGAGGCAATGCATTCTAATATATGTGCATATTTACCCAGAGTGAAGATGGAGGGAAGATTACGTCATAATAGAGGTAGTGGAGTAATTTTCACTGTAAGGTATCTGTACTTTTACTCAAGTATGGTTTTTAGGTACTCTTTACACCTCTGAGGCAAACAAAACCGTGATTGGTTGGGATGTTTTGCTCACATCAAAAGTTTTGCTGCAAATGTTGAAAGAGGAAATGTAGAGAATGGGAGGTCAGAGAGGCAGGGAATTGGATTTCTAATAAGGCAGGGACAGAGATTGGGATCTGAAAAGGATGAGTCTCGGTAACAAGGCCAGGTCCTTCTTGAAAGGCAGGAGAAAAAGAGAACGAGACACAAAAATGAGTGACTGAAGGATATAAACCAGCACGAACAGGTGGGCTACTGATGGATGAGAGATGGGAAGCCTTTGTGATGATGCTCTCTCACATGGCTTGTCACTTTCCTCTCATTCTGTCAGTCTTTCCCTGGAGCAGAGATTCGTCATTATAGCTTATCTTGGAAATAAAAACCCCATTCATCTGAACCCCATAGAAAAGCCAAAGCTAAAATTCCTCTAGTGGAACAGCAGTTTCTGTAGGCTTTGTTTACAGCAGAAGTCAAGTTATTTCATTGAACCTGTGGAGGTTTAACTGTTTACATCAGGAAATTTTGTAGGTTGAGTTTTGCCTCCAGGTTAAATGCACGGATTCCCACATGGAAACATTATTTTTGTTTGCTAGAAAGGATGCCTTTTGAAAGTTTAAGGTTCTTAAAGGAATTGCTGACCCAAAACAGAAAATTGTGGCATTATTTATTCATCCACATTCCATTTAAATCTGTTCACAAAGTAGACATTTTCATGCAGCTCTTTTCCACAAAGAGAAAGTTTTCCCAAATCTGACAGCATGACACCCTTCCTAAACTATAAAGGAAGCTATACATTTCAATGCGTAAAGACCCATTTATACTGTCTAAAAAATGTGAAAATGATAATGTCTCTGTGCTAATGCCCAGGTAAATCCTATTCTACCCACTATAAACCTAAAACCAAAAAGTGGACTGAATGTCAGTTGTCACCACACAACTGTGGGATATTTGGCCTTTTAACCACACAAAACCTTATATCTGCCTAAATGTGTCTCATCCTTCTTGTTTCTCTTTGTGTCGTACCACATTAGCCTGCAGCACCATATTTTCTAAAGTGAAAAGGATAAATTCCCTGTAGGTCAAAATGGATGAGATTTACCTTGTATCTTTTTCATAAATGGTATAGCGGCTCAGGTTCAGGCTACATTTTCTAGCTTCAGGCTCTTCACATGTTTGCGGAGTTGGAAGATTTCACTTAAGTACTGATCTTCACACAAAGACAAGCATTAGTCATGAGAGGCGGCAGACGTGCTAAAATCTAGCATCACTGAGTTAGAAACAAGAAAATGCAATCCATGGAAAGACACTTTTGATTCTCACATGAATCTCTTTGGTATCTTTTAGATAAATATTGTAAGCAATTGCGGTTTTATTATTGCTACCACTTTGTAACTGTGTGTAAATGTTCAGTCAAAAATGAAAATTCTGTCGTTATTTACTCACCCTGTCGATCCAAACCTGACATTTTTGAAGAATGTTTCATGAATAAAGTCAATGGGTTTGTTCAAGCTTCAAGAAACATAAAGGGTAGTGTGAAATGAATCTATACTACTTGTATGTTCTGAAATGACAAGATGCACAAGTCAAAATATAATCTCGAATCAAATCAAAACACTGATCAATGCACACATACAAAGACTACATCAAATATGGCGACACAAACCTCAAATCATGTCAACTAAGTCAAACCGTTCTCACATGACCAAACATCAAATGCAATTTATTGTACGGACAAAAACAGTTGAAACATTCCTTAGAATATCTTTCGTTCCACAGAAGAAATAAAGCCATATGTTTTTGAATGACATGATCAAACAAACAGTTCGTTTAAGTTTAGTCTCACATAGTTTGGCATGAAATTGATTTACTTACAACTACTCATTTAGACAGAAATGTGCCACCTGAGAGAGCAACCACTTTACTCTTTAACATGTTTAAGGCCAAAAAACAAAATTGATGATACCAGAATATTAGCGGCAGCTGATTCCAATAATATCTATCATAGCAGTCTTTTAGCCCCGTTCACACTGCCAGCGACTTTTTCGCTGTATGTCGCTAGACTCTGTGCTGTGAAGGCGCTTGTGGGCATTCCTACTGCTGTTGCTCTAATGTTATTGGTAGACTGCACGTCTGGACATATCTGGACATATAAAATTCAATCACAAACTGTATATTGCCGGTAAAACTAAGATATCATTCTATTATGACTAGGAATTAGACTTGAAAGAAATAAAGGTACCATTCTGCTGTTGGAGAGTGTTGTTATATAAACTACAGCAGTGCTCCTGCATTAAATCATTAACCTGTGCTAAACTGCTCACTGCATCATGTAATTAACAACTCAATGTATGAATCAAACTCACTTAGACAGCAAACAGTTTCTTTTCTACGCATCATTTTTTATATCCATGTATGTGGTTACCAGTGTTGGGGGTAACGCATTACAAGTAACATGAGTTACGTAATCAGATTACTTTTTTTCAAGTA
>NW_015536698.1:393397-433140 GCF_001515605.1 Sinocyclocheilus anshuiensis | reverse complement strand
TAAGATATCATTCTATTATGACTAGGAATTAGACTTAAAAGAAATAAAAGTACCATTCTGCTGTTGGAGAGTGTTGTTATATAAACTACAGCAGTGCTCGTGCATTAAATCATTAACCGGTGCTAAACTGCTCACTGCATCATGTAATTAATAACTCGAACCATCAATGTATGAATCAAACTCACTTAGACAGCCAACGGTTTCTTTTCTACGCGTAATTTTTTATATCCATGTATGTGGTTACAGTAAAATCATATAAAACAGTGAAATTGCTCAGGAAATCTGTCCTGTCTTGCCTGCGCTCGAGACGGTGACGTGTGAGCGCCACTGACAGATTCTTCACTCCTATTGGTTGTCGCTCGCGAAATTTGCTGTTCATTTGCATAAAGTTAAACAATTCTTAACTTTTGTCGCTTGACTCGCATTGCTTGGCACGCCCACATTCTGTCGCCAACGGTCACTGTCGCTCGTGTTGCCAGAAGTTGCCAGCTCTTCATTGAAAATGAATGGGAGCATGTCGCTTTGACGCTTTGTCGTGTCGCCGGAAGTCGCCAGCTCTCCATTGAAAATGAATGGGAGCATGTCGCTTTGTCGCTGGCAGTGTGAACGGGGCTTTAGTCAGAATTTTTGTTTATCAAAGTAAAATGTGTATATTCTTTCATGACACATTTATACTTAAATATATCATATTTATTTGTGAGTTACTATCAGACAATATTGTGTCTAATATATTCCACAATATTATCTTCTTATTATTGAATTGTTGTTAAGAAATATCACATTTGCAACTCAGTGTTCAAAAAAATGCTGGGAAATCACTTCATATAGCCCTACAAGAGTGATTACTGATAAGCTGTCTGAAAAAGAAAGAAAGTCACGTTATAGAGAAGAAAAAAATCACCCACTGACTTTCAAAGCTGCTACATAGTAACGACTTTCTACTTCGAGGACCTTGATAGAAATGTAGTGGAGTGAAAAGTACAATATTTGTCTTTCAAATGTAGTGAAGTTAAAGTCATAATTTCCCAGAAAAAATAATACTCAAGTAAAGTACAGATACTCAAAAAGTGTACTTAAGTACAATACTCAAGTAAATGTACTTAGTTACTGTCCGGCTCTGTATATATATTAAAGATTTGATGCCATGAACCCCACAAAATATGTCAAATTCAGTGAGTAGTTGCTCCTCAAACACTCATTTCAGCAGTCTGTTACCGTGTAAACAGGACTTTATTTACTGGTGGACTAATAAAAACTCCTGTATTATTACTCTGATCTTTTGATGCATTCAATTTATCACAAGTGACCGTAAAGACACTTAAAATGCTACAAAATATATCTATTTCCAATAAAAGCTATTCTTTAGAACTTCCTCTTTATCAAAGAATCCTGGAAAAGGCATGGTTGCTAAACATTCAGCTTTACCATCAATGGAAGAAACAAAAACATTTTAAAAACATTACAGTAGTTTACAAAAATTTATTTTAAATTGTAATATTCTGGCTCATTGAAATTACATAGAAGTCAGCCAAACAGATTTTAGCTTGGGGTTTTGCTTGCCATGTTTTTTATGTAATCAGGATGGCAATTCTTGGGCCCAGTACAAAACCGTCATCACAGGCTCCCTTAAGCCTGACATGGCCCCTTATCGGCAGCCTTGTGTGTAATATGTATCAGATGGTCCGTGAGTGGTCCATGAGCAGGCCGTCTGAGGCTGAGACAAGGTTAAGCAAACTGAAACACTAAGTGGTACAAATAGTTCTACAAACCTGGTGCAATCTGGACTTAAGTGCCTTATTGAAGTGGTTTATTTCACTGGTCACTTCTATCTTGAACCAAACCTGTGATGTTTACGTCACAGGCCCAAAAGAGCACTACATACAACATTTATCATCTTGTCAGTACTGAGACGAAATCACAAATAGCCAAGCCATATCTTAACCATAAGGCAGCATGGTTGGATAGCACAGCAATGCATCACACTATTATGCTACACCAAATGGAACTGAAAATAGCTGTAATGGAAGTCCCATCGGATCAGTTTTTGTGCCGGGATTCCTGCATTTTGAGTGACACCATTTGACATGTGTATGTTAGAGATAAAAGTGTTGGATCTGACATCCATCTCTGCATTTTAACTTTTTATTTATTTATTTTTTATCCTACCGCTTCATTCACATATTGTTGTAATGAGTTCACAAAACTGATTCTACAGACGAACCGCTATAGTTTGCTCCAAACTCTTTCGACTTACTCTGTTTCATCTGTCTATTTTCATCATTCTTTGTCTTTCTCTCACTCTCGGGTAAACCAAATGTGAACAGTTGTAACTCTGTAGATACTTTTTTTTTTTTTTTTTGCAAACTTCACACAACCCAGACAAAGATCCAGACACCACACCTCCGTCTCCATTCTCTGAACTTTCTTTCTCCGTCTCTCATAAACACACCAACACTGTGCTTTGATGTTGCTCCTGCATAGACAGAAAAAAAAAAACTAAGAAAAATTGACTGAAAAATGTGTGAAAAAAAAAAAAGATTTCTTGAGCTAACTGAATGAGCATCATATATTATATACTGTACACTACTGTTCATTGGGGTCAGGAAGATATATTTCTTTAAGAAATTTAAATACTTGTATTCATCAAGAGATTACATTGTTTGACCAGAGCAACTTAGAAAAACCCTTGATTAACTGTCAAAGAATTGAGCATGGCCTTCAAGAAATTTTGTCGAATGCCACTATTGACCAATAACATAAAAGGACAACTTGAATATGCTCAAATTAATTTGGATAGACCTGTGGAGTTCTGGAAGAATGTCCTATGAAGTGGTGTGACCAAACTGGAATTTTTTGGACCCATGGATCAGCAGTATGCCTTGGGGCAAAAAAGGACCATGGCCAAACATGGAGGTGGACCAGTCTCATTATTGGGGGGCATCATGGATTATTTAAAGTATCAGGACATTTCGGCAAATATTGTGATGCCTTCGGTGCAGAGACTGAAGCTGACGATCGCTGGACTTTTGCAGCAGAAAAATCATCCCAAAAGGATACATCCAAATCTATAAGCTGATGCAATGCATTTTTTTTTTCCAGTTAATGAAATTCAACACACTTTTGTTTTTCAAAAACTTCATTCATTTACTTTCAGATTCTCTACAAAATCTGTCTCATGGTGGGGTTAATAATTTTGTACATGAATGTTTACAGCCAATTTATTTATTTATTTTCCCCCCATCAACTTTACATTCTCAAAATCACTCAGATGTGTATTAAACCTTCAATAATAGTTTACTGATGGCTTGGTTGAACTGCTTTAAAATAGAATGGAAGGGGCCTTTAAAAAACTGTTCTGCATTATATAATTCTGGTACATGGGGTGTTTCTGCTCAGGTGTCTAAAGGATCTGCCCAATAAAACCAGGTTTTGCTCAGCAAGAACACAAATTAGAGGGGACATTGACCATGGGTGTGTTAAATCAATTTAAATGCAATGAGTACCCAGCATCTGCTACCCCTATTTACTAAGTGCAGGCAGAAGAACATAGATGCCCTAGCTCTGGAGTGAAAATATCCTGCTGCTATGATCACAGCTGTATATTATTATTATGACCATAGTGTTTCAAAACAACATACGGAAAAACCCATACTTGACATTACACCTACAACCTTGACACAATACCAGTGCTTGTTGAGTTGACACCATTGTAAGGAACCCATAATCCATGAAAATAAAATGGAACAGTCCATACCTCATGAAATATAATGATATACGGGTATTTTAGGCATTGTTGTGAGGCAATGTGGAAGCAGCATGAGAAACATATTTCATTATTGAATGATTTAGTCCCTTCTTTTTGCCTGTTTCCAGTAAAGCATCATTGCTTTGGAGATTGTGCTTTATTTATTCACTTTAAGGTAATCTAAGATGTATGATGAGTTTGGAGAAATTTAGCTTGCCCACCAACTGATCCTCTGCAGTGAATGGGTGCCGTCCAAACAGGTGATAAAAACATCACAATGTTTTAACTTAAACCGTTGCTTCTGGTCAAAATATGAGTCCATAATCCACCAACATGTTTGTTTAGAACTGTATTGGACCATTTTCACTTGTAAATGGAGCTTGATTTATTTTTACATTTCTCTCCTGATTCAGACAAGACAACTTTTTTCACTTGAGGAAGCAATATTATAGATTGCTGAGAGCAAAGTTTTGAAGTAAAAAAAAACAAAACGCACGCCTTAATGATGGAATTGATTCTTACAAACACACAGATTTTCACTTTCAAGACATTAATTGATGGATTGGAGTCGTGTAGATTACTTGTGATGTTTTTATCAGCTGTTTGGACTCTCATTCTGACGGCACCCATTCACTGCAGAGGATCCATTGGTGAGCAAGTGATGTAATGCTATATTTCTCCAAATCTGTTATGAAGAAACACATTCATCTACATCTTGGATGGGCTGAGGGTGAGTACATTTTCAGCATATTTTCATTTTGGGTGAAGTATTGCTTTAAATAATTTGTTAGGTTATTTTGACCAGAATGATAATAATGGAGTGAGTTTGACAAATGCCTCTAGTTAGTTTTGACAATGTTATAAAATATAGCCCAGACACAAAGCATTTGCCGTGCTGTCTGCTGGTTTTTTTAATTTATTTTTTTTAGATCAAACAAGGATTTCAAGCTCAAGTTGTTGCCAAAAAGGTATTAGCAGTATATTTTGCTCGTATTTGAACATCTAATAGTTGTTCATTGTTTTAGTGTATAAAAGGTTCTTGCTTAATCAACAGGAGTAATGTACCAGTTACTGATTTGTTTTCTTGTTTCAAAAGGGAAATGGCTATTAGCGTATACTTATTATTTAAATGAGCACAATCTGTCTCGAAAAAAAAAAAAAAAACTGTGTGTGTGTGTGGATGGGGGGGTGCTCATTAGAAATTCCTAGAAGTTGCACGCAGTGGAGCATAAATTACTTTAAATAATAAACTACTTTAAATAATAAATTCAAAGGAACAAAAACATGATTGCTGTTCTGCAGCAATGTAATTTATCCATTATCCCATCCCATGAATAAGTAGAGGTGCGTGCGGTAAGTGAATTATTAGGAGTGTTTTTTTCAACATTAATTAATTTTTCTGCTTCACTTAATGGCATCACATAGGCGCACCCCCTCACAGCCCTCATTGAAATGCTTGTGATGGCATCACCTATTATAATGAACTGTTTAACACTGAAGATCCATGTGACCCCATAATTTCCTGTCTTTTGGCTTAAGTTTTCAGATTCTGCAAACTAAATATCTTCCATAAGACAATTGAAATTAAATCTTTGCATGTTTTTCTGTTTTATATATATATATAAATATACACATACACACACTTTTTTTCTTCAGAATAAAAAGTTAAAACGTACAGCATTTATTTGAAATAGAAATATATATTGTTTGTAATATTATAATTCTTTTTACTGTCATTTTGATCAATTTGATGCATGCTGGCGGAATACAAAAAAACAAACAAACAAAAAGACAAAGAAATCTAACCCCACCTGATTCCAAACTTTTGAACAGTAGTGTAGTTTTCTCAAATAGTTAAGTGTAAATATTTTCCACGTTTTGGCTCTGCCATCTAGTGGTAAATGGATATTGAAACAAACAACTTCCCACTTGTCTAGAAAAACAAAACACAAACAATTCAGATATCATTAAAAATTTTATTTATGGTTAATGGGGTATATTATCCCCTTATATTTGAACAATACCTGTCAGTGAACAAATTCTAAAAAAGGAAAATCATCACCCATATTCCAAAACTCTCACTGTGGATTAAGTAATAAATGATGATCCATGCCTATATTATTTACATCCTTACAATATGTTGCAGTGCATATCCAGCGTCAGCCTAAATACCATTTCTGCGGATAATTCCAAAGATCAAGCTCAGTATGCTGCTTTCACATGCCACTCAATATAACAACCCTTACATTGGTCGCACCCTGACTTGTGAAACCGACGAGTAAAAGGAACCTTCTGAGCATCTCTGAAGACAGAATAACTGACTTGATCAATGCACCTATACAACCTCAAGAGAAACCCAACACCCCATCAACCAGAGACCTCAGGCACATGAGAAATCAAGGAGAGCATCCATCTTCAGACATCACAGGAGGGTGAATAACATGCTCAACCGGAACACACTTCTTACGATTTGGCGTCTCCCCTGAAAAGCAGCTGAATAAAATATGTGCACTCGAAATATCCAATATGAACCTAGAAGACAAACTCAATCAACAGAGTGAAGGTGAGAACAAGATGTGACTCACACAAGTGTTTAGTCATGCACCGGGAGAACAGCAAGGTACCGCGAGGACAAGACAAAACGCGGCAAGACTAAAGACGCAGCCCTGTTACTTCTTCTGTTTACAGAGGTAGAGTTCTCCTGTCAAACTTGTTTACACCAATGTGAATTTCTGAGTTATCATTCAAAGAGACAGAAGTTGTGGATTTCAAGGGAACGCATCCGCCTTAGTCTCGAAGGCATTGTATGTATTCATTTACAACACATGTATTCAAACTTGTTCTTGTTATTTTCGTCCTTCTAAAGCCAGATGAAACTGAGATTCACCTGAAAGGGTCCTAATCAACCTCGATAGTCATCTCTCATTGTCATAAATAAATAGCAAAAATAAACAAAAATTGCATTTGCCATCTGTGGCACGTTATCCCAGAGTAGGCAGGTCTGTGACTGTGAGTGTAAGCTTTTGGACTGTCCATTTATCAGCATCTGTCTATGCATTTGTATTTGTATTTGTTATGAATGTATTCTAATGCGTGTTTGTGAATCTGTGGATTGTGTGCTGTTGCCAGGCAATAATCAGGTGTTTGAGTGCATGTGTGCACGAGCACTAGTCCACTCCTAGAGCTTTGAGCTGTCTCTCAATCTCCTCGTCTGATATCCCATCTGCTTTGGATGTAGCGGCGCTTGGTTGCTTTCGGCCAGTTGAAGGGGCATGAGCCATCTGCAGGGGAAACGAAAAATCCATCATGGATAAAAATACAATGTGATGGAGAGTGCTTCCACAATCCAAGACTCAATAGTCATGACACTTCACTGCATAAGGCGGTAGGGTCTAGAAAACTTTAATTCTCTGTGGATCTCATTCTCTAAAATACTTTTTTTTTTTAAACATGTGAACGTTTTCATACAGAAGTTATGATTAATCAATAAGTTCACACACTTATTTAATGTTGTCTAAAAAGTACCGGTACTTCGTTCCAAGTCAATGCTAAAATGTTAACTTTCTGTATTTAACCCATTCACAACTGGAAAAAAGTTCCATGCTGTGCAGATGAGCAAATGTGTTTTATATAAAGATTCTGCTGTGTGTGCTCTCAGGTTAGAGTGCAGAACATAAGGACACATTTGCAAAGAGTGATGAATAGCTGTACAGATGACGTTGTTCAGAATGAAGGTTGTGCAGAACACCTTTATATGGAGATAGGGGCAGGTTTTATGCAAATTAAGAGGCAAGAACAAATTTATGCACATACACACCATGCAAAATGTAAAAACTGACTTGAACATTTACATGAACAACACTTGTATGGTAATATCATTTAACGAAATCCACTGTGATGTGGTATGTTTATCTGACACTGCTGGATAGAGAATTTACAGTTACACGAACTGCTGCACGATAAATAAAAAGCTTGTTGGATAATTTGATGGCGATATATGATGCGATATAAGATTAGTGGGTCAAATCAATTTGAATTATATTAAAGTTTTTTTTTGTTTTTTTTTTAAGAAAACATCTCCGAGCAACAGCAAATCTTGTACTGAAGTGGCATTCTGAAAATGCATTATGCAGGATTACTGAAAATCAAATGCAAAATCTAAATGAAGGCTTAAATATAGGCCTATTTATTTAAATTATAGGGAGATTGGAGCTTTGACTCCATTTTCAACATGATCTTTTCTCATATGTGACCCTAGACCACAAAACCAGTCTTAAGTGTCAATTTTTTCGAAATTGAGATGTATACATCATCTGAAAGCTGAATAAATACGCTTTACATTGATGTATGGTTTGTTAGGATTGGACAATATTTGGCCGAGATACAACTATTTGAAAATCTGGAATCTGAGGGTGCAAAAAAAATCAAAATACTGAGAAAATCGCCTTTAAAGTTGTTCAAATGAAGTTCTTAGCAATGCATATTACTAATCAGAAATTAAGTTTTGATATATTTACAGTAGGAAATTTACAAAATATCTTCATGGAACATGATCTTTACTTAATATCCTAATGATTTTTGGCATAAAAGAAAAATCGATAATTTTGACCCATACAATATTTTTTTGACTACTGCTAAAAATATACCCCAGCGACTTAAGACTGGTTTTGTGGTCCAGGGACACATATTGCTTCTTTAAATATAGTTACACATCAATCTGAAAAAGCAGGCCATCTGAACAAAGTGTAATCTTAATTAGATCAAAACTTGAATAACTGGATTGCTGCTTTGGTGCTATATGGGAGACATTATTATTATTATTTTTTTTTTACAGTTTAGTGCTCAGACCAATTGAAGAGGTTTGGCGTATTTCTCTGAATAGCCACTGTGGTTTACTGGTTTTATAACCACTTCTGATTAGGCATGGTCATCACATTTAAAGGCAAAATACTCCCAAACAACCGAGGTGCTTCCTCGTTTTGGCCTTGTTTGAATGCAAAAACAAGTTCAGTTGTAGGTTCTCTGCTTCGCACTGGCATCACTGCTGCTTAGTTGTCGCATATGATACATATACACATATTTTCTCTGCATTACTGTCTATGGAATAATACACTGAAATCATATTGCAAAGCATATTTTAAAATTCAATATACTGTGCAGCCTTAATGGACACAAATCGATTTCAACACTAATGCACTACAGTAATAAGTCTGTTTATTGAATCTGGCGCCTCAACATAATTTGATTGATGAGATCTCACCTTTCCTGAGATCTCAATTCCAATTTCATCCAACACCTGATTCACAATGTCCTGAGATTCTTCCTCATCACCAGAATCCTCAAAGATCTCATCCAGTGTGTCATTCACTGTAAACAGACAAATGCACAGGAAAAAAGGTCTAAAAACATCTATTACAATCAAATGATGCTGTGTTTTGTTCAAAAACAATGGGAAATTACAAAACAGTATACACATCTAACTCAAGATGGCTACAGGTGCATAACACAATGTAAGGAAGGTGGACCTGAAAGTATTTTAAAATGTAATTTATTCCTAGAAATATCATTTATTCCTGTGGTGGTAAAGCTGAATTTTCAGCAGTCATTAGTCCAGGCTTCATTGCCACATAATCCTGCTCCGGGTGCGTGTTCACGGTCACCATACTTGGCCACACGTCACTTCACTTTCACTTTATCTATTTAACCCCTTAACGGTCATCCCCATTTTTGAAAATTCACGAGAAAGTGCACTATCCAAACTTAAATTATTATAATTCATGAATGCTTTTGAATACAGACCTAAGGTTGGTCTCTTTTTTAAAGAAGACAATTAGCAGATTATTACAGAAGTGAAATCATTTAAATTTACTGTAAAGAAAATGTACTGTACTATTTTTCCTTTATTTTATATAAAATAAATATTTTAAAAAGGTAGTTAAAAATACAAAATTGCTATAAAATTAAAGCCATATGTCTACATAAGTTGTGTTCCAAATTTGACGTTGATATAAAAAAAAACGAGGTTCATATGCAATTTTGTTTAGGCATTATACCAAAAACAAACACCTGATTCACAATGTCCTGAGATTCTTCCTCATCACCAGAATCCTCAAAGATCTCATCCAGTGTGTCATTCACTGTAAACAGACAAATGCACAGGAAAAAAGGTCTAAAAACATCTATTACAATCAAATGATGCTGTGTTTTGTTCAAAAACAATGGGAAATTACAAAACAGTATACACATCTAACTCAAGATGGCTACAGGTGCATAACACAATGTAAGGAAGGTGGACCTGAAAGTATTTTAAAATGTAATTTATTCCTAGAAATATCATTTATTCCTGTGGTGGTAAAGCTGAATTTTCAGCAGTCATTAGTCCAGGCTTCATTGCCACATAATCCTGCTCCGGGTGCGTGTTCACGGTCACCATACTTGGCCACACGTCACTTCACTTTCACTTTATCTATTTAACCCCTTAACGGTCATCCCCATTTTTGAAAATTCACGAGAAAGTGCACTATCCAAACTTAAATTATTATAATTCATGAATGCTTTTGAATACAGACCTAAGGTTGGTCTCTTTTTTAAAGAAGACAATTAGCAGATTATTACAGAAGTGAAATCATTTAAATTTACTGTAAAGAAAATGTACTGTACTATTTTTCCTTTATTTTATATAAAATAAATATTTTAAAAAGGTAGTTAAAAATACAAAATTGCTATAAAATTAAAGCCATATGTCTACATAAGTTGTGTTCCAAATTTGAAGTTGATATAAAAAAAAACGAGGTTCATATGCAATTTTGTTTAGGCATTATACCAAAAATAGCCACCGGGTGCCACCCAAACTCCATTGAATTTTTTTTTTAGATGCATTTCTGTCACAAATCTATCAATTTCTCT
Organism: Sinocyclocheilus anshuiensis; assembly: GCF_001515605.1. Classification (NCBI taxonomy): domain Eukaryota; kingdom Metazoa; phylum Chordata; class Actinopteri; order Cypriniformes; family Cyprinidae; genus Sinocyclocheilus; species Sinocyclocheilus anshuiensis. The sequence goes on along the minus strand of NW_015536698.1, from coordinate 422,489 downwards.
CTCAATATTAGTCTGTCCCAAAATAACCACCAATATATGGAATCTTAAGACTTAAGATGATATGTATTATGTCAATATTATAAAAAGTTTTGATTCTAAAAGACTGTAATACATTTTGTAATATGACACCCCCCGCTAAGGGGGAGGAGACCCTAAAAGATTTTGAAATACCATTTCTATGGTAACGCAATGTCTGATTTCAAAATGGTTTTCACAAGATACATTTTGAGATTTTAAGCTTTCAAATGGCATATAACTTATGATTACTAAAACATGAGATTTAAAAAAAAGGCAATTTTGTCAAGATTATAAAAAAAATTTGATTCTAAAAGACTGCAATACATTTTGTAATATGACACCCCCGCTAAGGGGGAGGAGACCGCTAAAAGATTTTGAAATACCATTTCTATGAAAACGAAATGTCCGATTTCAAAATGGTTTTCACAGGATAAATTTTGAGATTTTTAAGCTTTCAAATGGTATATAACTTATGATGATTACGAAAACATGAGATTGAGAAAAAGGCAACGAAATAAAGACTTTTTGTGACAAAGGTCAGAACTCCTGTTATGATGTAGATTTGTCATAGACTCTTGGTGCATTCTTGTCATAAATTAATCTATTACTGTTCCTACGTACTTTGTAATAAAATAAAATGGAAAAATATCTATTTAGGAGTCTTAGACCTTTCCAATGATATATAGTTTGTCATGATTATACAGTATTAGGATTTAATTAATAGCACTATAGTGAAGTAAACGTAGGCATCCCGTATATGGTGACAGTTAAGGGTTAAACAATCCCAAACTGTTGAAGTCTTTACGGTCACGTTTTATCATTTTAATACATCCTTCCTGAATACAAGTATTAATTTCTTTAAATCATAATGACCCTAAACTTTCGAACGGTAGTGTGTACTAATTATTTTGGAGCAATGATATAAGTGTGCAGTCATTTACTCTTTTTTTCCCCCCACTCATTTCTCTTGGAAACAACAAGTTATTCAACATAGGAGTCACTCTGGTATAAGAAAAAAAAAAGGCTGTCCTAAACTCTTCCTTCCTTCTTATGACATTATTTTATAAAACCCACTAACAAAAACACCCACGAAAAAAAAACAATAAATAAATCTTACTCATCTCTTCTGTCATGTCCATCTTTGCAGTCTCTTTCTGGAAGTTCTGCAGGGTCTGCATTGTCTTCTTCGGATCCATCTTTTTGTTGACAGCTTGCATTGTCTGTAAGTTGTTTTGCGAAAGGCAGAGGCACAAACAAATGAGTCACTCTTTGATTCATGTCCATTTTTAATTTTTGCACTTATGACTACTTATGCAAAGGCTGTGTATTGAAGTGCTAGTACACTGTGCAAGCTATGCATTTATAGACCAACATGCTGTATGTGCTCAAATCAGTACAAATACTAATGAAACCAAAACCACATGGCTCGTTACATACATAATTAATAGAGCTGTTAAGTTGTGCACAATGTCAATTTGCTGCCCTAGCTAGAAACAAACTAGCATTTTTGAGCCATGACTTCCCTTGGGAATTTATAATGGGGTTTTTGAAAAGTGGTTTTCCATTTATGAGTAAAATAAGGTTAAGATTACTTTAAGATCCTTTCACATTAAAGAGAATTTCACAAACAAAAAAGTAAAGTTGCTTCTGGTAATGTTTACCACAGTCCTTATTTTACTCATAAATCCAAAACCATAACTCAAAATACCCATTAGAAATTCCAGAGGGAAACCATGACTCGAAAATGCTAACCCTCCTTGGTTTTTAGGACTACAAAATAAACAGCCCCATTTACTTAAATGTGAAATCACAGCAGTTCCACATAATATTCAACCTAACTTAAGAGTTTAGTTTTAAATCACTGTCAGGATTGCCTAAAATGAACGGAGCTAAAATTCATGAGGCTCAGGACAGACTTTTAGAAAAATTAGTTAAAAAAGAAAGAAGGATCTTACTTTGGTGGTTGTGGCCATGGCACCCGCCATCTTCATCTGGGAGTTCATTAGCTTGGTTTGTGTGGACATGGAGGTGACCTTAGAGCTGACGGCATATGAGCGCGTTTTCTGTTTCCTCACTTGAACAAGCTGCTTGGCTAAAACTTTACAGGCCTCTCTGTTTCCTGTCTTTGCCATTTTCTTGATTTCCATCTCCTGTGATAAAGAAAGCAAACAGTAGGAAACAGTTAGGGATGGACCTACCGGCATTATAATTGCATCACACAGTTATCCAGAATTAGGCTTAGTGGTGAGAGTAGTAGCAGTAGTAGAATAAGAAAGAAGATTTTTTATTTGTATAATACTTTTAATAGGTAAAATGCAGCTCAAAATGCTTCACAGGTGAGAACAGAGCATATTAAAATAAAATGTGTATGTGAAATACAGTATGTGACATGATTTCGATGTGAATTTAAGTAATTATATGTCATTTTTGTTGTACATTTGTGCAAGAAGCCAAAGAAAAAAAAAGATTTTTGCCAAAAAATAAAAATGCTACAGTAAAAACCTGCTGGTTGCTTAAATGTACGTATGTTACCATATACAGTGAAAACTGCGAATGGTTTAACATCACATTATATTTAATTTTACTGTAAAATACTGTCACATTTATTTATTCACATCTGATTATATATTATTTTAAATAAACAACTTTGTTTATTCATATTTTTATCATTAGCAATGTGCTTTTGGGTGATTTTTGTTACATTTTGTTATTTAGTCATTTTGTTTACATTTTTATTTTAAATAAACAACTTTGTTTATTCATATTTTTATCATTAGCAATGTGCTTTGGGTGATTTTTGTTACATTTTGTTATTTAGTCATTTTGTTTACATTTAGTTATATTTACTATTTATTTGTTATATATTTTATTATATATTAAATCATGTTTATTGCATTGTTTTAGTGTTTATATACAAGTATTGGTTATGTTTTAAGGACATGGCCACTTACAATGAACTTCAGTCATCATAGGGCCTTACATTTAAACCTGTATTTATATGAAGTTTATCATTTAAATATAAAAAGCAGTTTTTGGTAGTTCAATTAGATTAATTAATAAATTAAAATTAAATCACTTAATGAAATATGTGGTTGTAAGTTGTGAAATACAGAGTGACCAATGTCATTCCATAATACCTGAAACACTGTCACAGTATTTTATATACTATTTATGGCAACCACAGCTGCCGGTTTAAATGTAAATTTAACAGGATATTATTTACAGTGTACGATCATAGTTATGTTTGCACTGGTATGGTCGGGAAGTCGTGGCCTAATGGTTAGAGAGTCGGACTCGTAACCTAAAGGTTGTGGGTTCGAGTCTCGTACAGGCAGGGATTGTAGGTGGGGGTAGTGAATGTACAGTGCTCTCTCCCACCTTCAATACCACGACTGAGGTGCCCTTGAGCAAAGCACCGAACCCCCAACTGCTCCCCGGGCGCCGCAGCATAAAAATGGCTGCCCACTGCTCCGGGCGCCGCAGCAAAAATGGCTGCCCACTGCTCCGGGTGTGTGTTCACGGTGTGTGTGTGTGTTCACTGCTGTGTGTGTGCTCTTTGGATGGGTTAAAATGCAGAGCACTAATTCCAAGTATGGGTCACCATACTTGGCCACATGTCACGTCACTTTAAGTATGAGTGTATGAATGGTATGAAGGGTGGCGGTTATAAGAAAAGTATCAGTTTCCACCAGCAACTTCTGAAAGATAACGTCACAATGGCATAAATAGGCCTTATCTCAACTCCAAACACAATCATGAGCTCTTAGTCATAATCCACTGCCACACTAAGGCTCTCTCTGTGCCATTAATGACATAACCTCGTGATCTCACACACCTCAGTGGTGAGAAAGGGGAACATTTGGCATCATATTCACGTCACACTGATGGGTGGGGAATCTTACCAGCTGTTTTTCCTGTTTTTCCAGTCCTGTCCGGTCTCTTGTAATCTGTCTCTGCGTTCCCCGCAGCTCTTTGTTCTGTTCTTTAATAACATCTGGATTATGAGAGGAGATATAGTTATCGATCACCATGTAAATTATAAATGCTGAAATGTCTGAGTCAGATAAGAAATGAATGTATGGGTACTACTTCAATAACAAGCCATTTTAGACCACTTAGCTTTACAGTAGTGGCCCAGTGATTTTATAAACTATTAGAATTGTTTTATAGACAATCTTTAACTCGATACTTTTACGTATCAGTTCTTAGACTTAAGTCAGATCAAGAAAACTCAAAATGTTTTCGGTGGCAGCTGTCCCAAACACAGTTTCAGAATATATAGACGCTTCTGTGTTAGATAGCACAGTGGACAGGGCCAAAAAGAGCCCAAATGAGATTTAATGTATTAAACAAAGTAAACCAGTCGATGATTGACGTGAGAGTGTTGCTGGGCGGTTTTAACAAACAAACAAGCCCTCAGAGCAGCAACAAGAAACTTACCATCTACGGTCTTTTTCTTGAATAACGATGCCATAGCTGCAACAAACTCCGTCGACCACGAAAGTAACAGAAAGTAAATATGTCACGACGACTAAAATCAAGTGAGAGTGGCCTATGTATCAAAACACCATGATTATTTCCTGGTTCCTGGCAAGTAGGCGAAAAACTTGTGCGCTTCTCCTTGTGCAGTGATTATTTAATTTTGATTGGTGAACATTGCCGTGACGTTGCACTCAAGTTATCCAATCGTAACTTCATGTTGACAAGCACCGCCCCTAGCTACTGCAAAACAGAGGTCTCTCTCTCGTTCTCAAATTACGGACTGGAATACATTTTTTCCTTTTCCTTTAAAACATGGGTCCTTTAGAACAGGGGTTTTCAAACTGGGGCCCGTGGACCCCCAGGGGGCACAAGGGAGTACTGAGGGTCCGTGTAAATGTTTAGAGAAAAATAGTGTAAAAAAAAAAGTAAGAAAATTAAGCGATAAAAAATAAGATACAAATAAATAACTAAATCGAGTCAAATAAATAACGAAAAGTTTGATTAAAATAAATAAATAAATGACATTAACATAATAACAATTGATCAATCATATTAAAACATAAATAATAAAAATGATTGAAACAAATAGAGTAAAACAAACAGAGTATTTGATTAAATAAATAATTCGATGAATTAATAATAATTTATATAACAGCACAGTATTATAGTGAGTAGGAAAAATACAACATGCAACTTAATAGAAACTAAATATTTTCCAAATAATATTTTACATATTATGGGGGCCCCTCATTCATGCTCCTCGCATGAGGATGGTCATATTTGGGAGTCCGTTGCATCTGACAGATTGAAAACCCCTGCTCTAGTGCATTTGAACAGATGTATTCATATTTATTAAGACAAAAGGCAGCCAATCGCGGCACAAAGATTTGACGCATGCTCGGGTGGGTAGACGTAGAGCGAGGGCTCGTGTGATTCCGACTCCGTTCGGCAGCTGTTCGTAAACCTTCGTACACAGTTCGGCATGTTCCGCCTACACATCGGATCCTGTCGATCGTGAGTTAGGGCTGTATTTCGTCCCCCTCGCTCGTTCTCTGTGTTGTTGTCCTCGGTGACGCGACGGAGGTGTAGCCTGACGCGGTCTCTTACGTGTCGGACTAAATAAAAGTGGAGCTCCGGAGGCCCGGGAGTGACGAGGCGAGTCTGTGTCGGGTAAGAAGAGACGCATTCGTGGGGGAAAGCGATAATGCACTTGCCGTTTTAGTGGACATGTCGCAATGCTCGATGCGTCTGTAACAAAGAGATCATGGCGGCGGTGGGCATGTTTCTCAACAGCTCAGACTTGCTTGCAGACAATGAGTCAGTCAGGCAGTCGAATGAGGAAAGCGCGACGGTTCTACAAAGTGTTTATGGAAAGGATAAGAGATGCGTAGTGTTATGAATGCGATCGCCCATCCGTGGCACCTTTTTATGGAAATACTACAGCACACGAAATATTTTTTTTCTTGGCTCCAGCATTGCTTTATGGAGCAGTCGAAGCTCTCCGTTACATTAAAAATCTTTACTGCAATCTCCCATGCATAAGTCTTCTGTACCACTAAAACAATTATCCTCTGTAATCATTTGTGGGTTTTAATCGGTAATAAAATAAGAGAAAAAGTAATGCTCTTGAGTATTAATTTCCTCAAATGACACCATAAAACAGTGACTTTGTGTTGCATGCTTGCTTCATTCAACCTGGAACACTTATTTTACATGTCGAAACACGCCTGGAAATGCAAGCACTTGTATTTATTGTTGTGCTTTACCTTAAATAGCCATAAATAGGCACTTCACAAAATGTAGTAATTTTGATGGCGCCTTGTTTGAGTGTTTTCTTTAACTACATCCATAAATCCTTAAAAACCTAAGCTCAAATCTGAGTGACAGCTGTATACGGAAGTAAAAAAAAGGCGGCAAATGGAGTCAACATGGTTTGTTGAGCACGAGTTCTAAGTCTAACATTATTAACTTACTCATTACAAAACCGTTATGGGTCCATCAAAGTGAATTTCGTTAATATAAATTAAGCATGTTCTCAAACATCCGTTAACGCCTCTGTGTACGATTGTTGCTATTCATATTATAATCTGTATTTTTCACATTAATTTTGCAATGTCATATTTTTGTCGTGTAAATACATTTAGACTATATAATATGTCAAAAAATAATTTTATATCATATATTGCAAATGTATGATTTATTATAAATGAGTAATCTATATAATTTTACTTGATTAAGTTAAAACGTAATGCATACATAAATACTTTATAGGACAATCCTTCAGGCTACATAATTGAATACACAAAATACTCAAAATGAAACTCTGACAAGCCCAGTCTGTGGGCAGGGTGTTTTTTGCGGTCACACCATTTCAGATACAGTTTCCCTTGTCAGGAAACGTTGATGACCTACTATATATGTTCATAGGATATTTATAGTATCCTGTATATCTGCCAAAGTAAAAGATTGAAATTACATCTCCAGGCAATCTAAATGACCATGGAGGCAGGAGCAGATGTCCAGCAGGGCGGCGGCACTGCAGTCTCAGAGACAGACACTCAGCAGATTGCTACCTTGGCGCAGGTGAGTTTGCGTGTTTTCGAACCTCTTGGAAACACGTTTGCTAGCAAGACAGCTCTAGTAATTATGCATGTGACTGTGGGTTTATATTTGAATTCAGTTCAGTTCTAGCTTAGTTTAGTCTCTGTGTCTCACCCTGTTGTGCCTCCCTGACGCAGGTTTCCATGGCTGCAGGACAGGTATCAGCCACTGCTCCCACAGTGACCTTAGTTCAGCTGCCCAATGGGCAAACGGTGCAAGTTCACGGCGTCATCCAGGCAGCCCAGCACTCTGTCATCCAATCCCCCCAGGTGCATACTGTACAAGTAAGCCTGACATGATGGTTAATTTATGAGAGAACTGTAAAATTGTGAACATTTCATTACATAATTCTGTTTGAGATGTATTTGCAGACTCCAAATTACATGCAGGTAGCTTCTAAACTTGATAGTTTAGAAACAATACCTGGCCTTTTTTTGCTATCTATATTCACGTTCTTTTGTTGTCTTTGTATTAGATTTCTACCATTGCTGAGAGTGATGATTCACAGGAGTCAGTGGACAGTGTGACAGATTCCCAGAAAAGAAGAGAGATCCTGTCTAGACGGCCCTCATACAGGTACCTGAATGGATTTGTAGTTTCGGTGCAGTGTCCCAGTTAATTACCTAGACTCTGGCAGGCCACCACAGTTTCATAATGAACCAAAAATATTTTTACTTAATGACTTTAAAAGAACTCATTGAATGTTGTGTTTTGCACCATTGCTTTGGCAAAGCATCTGTCAGTTGATCTAGAATCGAAACCGTACTATGGCTTTGTGCACTTATTAAATCACAAAAGGCTGCAAGTTGTGTTTCAAAGCGAAGTGCGGCACTATATTCATTAGGGATGTAACGATTCACTCAACTCACGATTTGATTCGATTCACAATTTTGATTTCACGATTCGATTCACGGTTTTGATTTGATTTTTTTTTACAAAATGAGATTTAAGCAAATTATAAATTAAATGTGTCCTTTTATTATTGGTTGGACAATCATGATCCAAACAAAGATGCTGCATGCATGCAACATGATCAGTTTTTAATCTAAATTAGATTGTATAATTTCGAAATTTGAAGCAAAAACAATGGTTTTTAACGGAGCGGACGAGTTGAATGAGACGCAGATTCACTCTCTGCCAGCAGATGGAGCTTAAAGCATTTCCTTGGTTTCCACTGTAAACAAAGCAGCGCTGCTAAAGACAGTAAGTTCCTACCCCTAAATGAATCGCGATTTGTTTAGCATCTCAACCGATTTGAATCGTCACATATTTGAATCGATTTTCAACCAGCTCGCGGTTAATCATTACATCCCTAATATTCATGTGAGTAGCTCACTATCAGGTTTTTCCAGCATATTAAGAGCATCTTGATTCGCAGTGAATGCAGCAAGCTTTATCGTTACATACGTCAATGTATGACGACAGACAACTAGTTGTCCAGTCCGGTTCCGTTCACACAGCGCGTGTTTTCCGAGAATGCGGTTGTGAGTCCTGAAAATTTGCAGGTGTGAATTCGGTTACAGAATACGGTTGTCACGCCTGAATATAACCGTACTGTGTGTGAACATAACTGTATTAAGGACTCAAATACAGGACTGACAACTGTATTCTGCTGCTGTGTGAACGTGGCCTGTGTTACCATAGACATTGCCCTACCCTGCTCGTATGGTATTAATTTTATGTGTGCAGGTCTTAAAAAGGTCTTTAAAAAGTCTTAAATTTGATATTAAAAATCCTGCAGATAGGTGTGTGCGACATCACAATTTTTGATCGTGGACGATTCAAATGTCTCCACGATCTGCTTTTGAAGAAATATTGCAGTATTGTGCTACAGCGCACATTCTAACAGTTGCAGTTCTGGCGACTCCGTCTCAATATACTGTACAACGCGACGTACATTCACATCAAAGGTTAACTCAGCAGTAGAGTTACACTCACGGGACACTGCACTTATTCGCAATCACAAAAGTACATTATTTGTATGTGCTTGAAAGCCTCGCCGGTTAAACATTTCATTCGCATGCTGTTCTGACATGCACCTTTTCTGAGTGCGTACACCTGAAGCGCGCACACTAAAAAGCCTGTCAAACAGCGCCTGATTACTGGACTAAGTTATCTTTCGTGTCTGATTGCGCTAATATTGTCAAAAACACACAAGGTTTACAGATAAACACAGTTAGTTATTATGTCTAAAGTGAAAGTAAACAGTTGAGAGAAAAACGGATGCGTGCAGCTCTTAAAGTCACAGCAGACTAATAGAACTAAACATGCTGCCGCTTGTCATTAAAGGGATATTTCACCCCAAAGTAAAAATTCTGTCATTATTTACTCACTCTCATGTTGTCCCAAACCTGTATTCATTTCTTTCTTGTGCTGAACACAAAAGAAGGTATTTTGAAGAATTTATGTCCAGATCAACATTCCTTATGGAAATCCTAAAATCTGTCTTATAGTTCATTAGCAAACATTAACAAATGTTCACAAGCTTGATTTGACATTTTGTAACACAGAAAGATCCTGAACGACCTTTCATTCGATGCCCCAGCAGTCCCACGGATAGAAGAAGAGATATCAGAGGAGGATTCCACTCCAGCCATAACAACTGTTACCGTGCCAACACCTATCTACCAGACAAGTAGTGGGCAGTACAGTAAGTTGTTTACTTCTCTAGTACAAATACACTACTGCAACTTTTGAAATAGTAACTTGACACTTTGAATTTGCTAAATATACAGTCAACCTCATGGCTTTTGTTTTCCCCCAGTTGCTATCACTCAGGGTGGGGCGATCCAGTTAGCCAATAATGGAACAGATGGAGTTCAAGGGCTACAAACCCTGACCATGACAAACGCGGCAGGCGCTCAGCCCGGCACCACCATCCTGCAATATGCACAGACCAGCGACGGCCAGCAGATACTGGTGCCCAGTAATCAAGTGGTTGTACAAGGTGAGATTTTACCAAAATAAATGACATTTCGGTTCTAAACAAGTACCTAAAACCTTGAATAAAAGATTAAGTAAGTGTGCTGGCATGTAGATTAAATCTAGGCTAGGCTTAATCTATATCTGGCAGGCAGCCACACAAGGCATCTAAATGTCTCCTTGTCAAAACATAAACCTGTGTTGCTTGTGTTTTTCAGCGGCCTCAGGAGATGTTCAGGCGTATCAGATCCGCACCACAACTGCTAACACCATTGCTCCAGGGGTGGTCATGGCCTCCTCTCCTGCACTGCCCAGCCAGGGAGGAACTGAGGAGGTCACACGCAAGCGGGAGGTTCGGCTAATGAAGAACAGGTATGATATATATATAAAAAAAAACATATTTGCATGATTAATGCACTAGCTCATTTTGGACTATAAAGTATGACCCAGGTGAATTGTGTAAAATCCGAGAAAAATTGCTGTGTAATTTATTAGCAGTGTTATACTAGAATAGGGCTGGGCGATAATTTTTCCGCGATAAAACGATATGAAGAGTTCAATAAATGTTTGATATAATGTTTATTTATAATGTTTCTATTTATCCGTGCAGCTCAGATTTCAAACGGCAGCGCAGCGCAAGCTCACTAGAGCAGATGCGTTACTCACTGACGAGTCTGTGTCACGCGACACTAAACAGTGCTGTGAGATCCAGTGTGAAGCGCTTGAATTCAGCGAAGAACACGTCTCTGTGATTTAAACTAGTTTAAAGCCAGTTGAAACAGCGCTGACAAACAGGAGAAACATTGTGAGCAATGAGACAGTCAGAAGACTTTAAATCTACAAATCGCCATCATTTACCATGGATTTACTGTAGTAACACTAACTACACCATGGTATTGTGGCAGAAATGTGGGCTATTCATATGGAATTTTATATTATTAATGTAGACATGAATTAAATGTATTAATGGAGTAATGGAATGTAATTACAGTATTTTTTGTGATTAAGCTATAGCATTTGTGCATTTAAACTAAATGTATTTTTCATACAAATACCTAGAAACCATAGTTACATAGTTACATTTTTACCATGGTATTGAGGTGCTATAGGCTATGTGTGGTTTTAACTGTGGTTATCATGATCTAAATTAGGGCAGCACGATTATGACAAAAATCCTAATTGTCGATTATTCCCTTGAAATTATAATTGCGATTATTAATTACGATTATCACAATTTACATTGAATGATGTTATATCATTGTTTGAAGCAACCGCATGCCATATTTTTTAGATGGAAAATAAACAAGCTGAAAACCCTCAAACTGAAAAACCTTTATTGCTTTTCTATAGTATTAAGCCTCAAATGGCATGTATTCATTGGATTGGTTTCTTCTTTAAATAAGAAAAGGTAAAATATGCATGGTATTACAATCTCATGTTAAAACTAAAATTAAAACAATGGAAAAACCCTTAAGATAACTGTTCTTAAAAAAACAGTTCTTAAGAACACAGAATAACATAAGTGGACTTTGAACGATTAATTGCTGCTTTGAACGATTACATAATTGTGACATCCGTAATTGTAATCGCGATTAGAAATTCAATTAATTGTGCAGCCCTAATCTAAATGTATGTTACTATGGAAGACCATTGGTTAATTTTAATAAAACTCAGTCAGAATCATTAAATTTCACCATATAAAAATGAGTTTGTTACAATTTTTACAGATGGTACTGTTTTTAATAATGAACATACATTTGCATCTGCATCCTAACTCAAGCTACTGTCAAATGTGCATTTCTAAGAGACAAAAATGGATGATATTAATATGCAACCTGCACTGCAAACTGTGCTGAAGATACACATCATCAAAATCAGGAACACAAACCTGTTTCATGATTTGAAACAATATCGCTCATTAGAACATGCAGATACTAAGAAATTCATTTTTCTATATTGACATTTATTTTGTTCAGGAAAAATGACTAAAAAAGTGTAAAGAATTCAAAAACGTGAAGTGTGTGTCATGTTCTGGCCATAAAGAGTCGTTTAAAACCACAATTAATGGTCTGGTTTCTACAACTTTTATTTAGGAGCAAAAATCTGCCTTTAAACTGGAAAGAAATCAGATTTGAAATTTATCTTGATAATTATCGATATCGACTGATATGAAAGATTTTATCGTGATAATTTCTTTGGCTATATCGCCCAGCCCTATTCTATAATAATATTGAATGAGGGGAAACATTTTTTTTCAAGCCTGATTAAAATGCCTGAGATTTTTTAGTGCCATGCTTGCTTATAGATATTTTTTCTTGTAACTATGACTGTATAGCACCACTGTACCACGTTCTCCCTTAGAACTCTAACCTAGAATCCTTTGATTTTTGTCACATTTAAAAAATCATTCAAATGTGGAGTAAATGTGGCATTTTTAGTGACTCATGTGGTGTCCTCTGTAATCGCCTGACTGTAATAATATGTTTCCACCACAGAGAGGCAGCACGGGAGTGCCGCAGGAAAAAGAAAGAGTATGTTAAATGTCTGGAAAACAGAGTGGCCGTACTGGAGAATCAGAACAAAACGCTCATCGAGGAGCTCAAAGCTCTAAAGGACCTTTACTGTCACAAATCTGAATAATCGCCCTCACACATATGTGCTGAACGGATCTCTTCTGGTGCCTCAAGAGACAGAGACTCTGAACAAACCACAGGCACTCTTTTCATTTCTATTTCCTTTTTAAAAAAAAATATCTTCTGTAAAAATCCAGTTATCAGGAATACATTGTAAGTTTGTAAGTGTACACTTTTTTTATTTGCTTTTTTCTCTTCAGAAGAAAGAGAGTCGGTTTCTCTAAGATAAGACAAAAAAATGAAATGCAGGGTACAGTTTCGTTATCAAACACGTTGCCCTACTTGAGGAGCGTTGCGAACCATAACGAGCACCTTTCAGCTGCAACCGTGACAGGGAATGAATGTTTGTGTGGGTTTATCATGGAAACAGCCCAGGGTGCTGCTTCTGAGACCTGCTCCTGTCACTCTTTTGAAAGACTTTCCCACACTGCAGCAGTCGTTGATGGCGCTGCCTGCGAGCATGATGTGTGTGTGTATATATATATATATATATATATATATATATATATATATGCACCTGTGTTATGACTTTGATATATAATCCGTCATTTGTCTAGTTTTTCTTAAGCAATGTTGCTTTTGTTACAAAATTAAGTGCTATAAGGAAAAAAACTCAAGTCACATTTGTTAACAAAAAATAGGTGGACGTTTTGAAACATGGAATGATGACATTTGAAAAAGTGTTGTAAAAAGGTAAATGAAATATACTATGTGATTTTCAGTGAGCATTTGATAGCCCCTAATCAGAAAATCATTTTTTAACTTGTAAGTGTGCTTATATTGTAATATATTGGAAAGTCTTCATTTATGCCAGACTTTACAGGTAATTTTAGTGCCATCTACACTGATCAGAGACTTAATTGTGGTGATACCATTATATTTTGGTCAAAGATTTTGATATACAAAACTGATCTCTGATCAGTGGGAAATGTTTTTTTTTTTGGTTCCACATTTCAGTGATGAAAATGCTGTTGTTATTCTCTTCTGTCTTTTGCCATAACATGTAGATGTTATTATTATTATCATTTTTGTTTAACATTTCTATATTATTTTGACTATGTATTGTATTTTTAAGAAATGTTGCTTATGTGTAACTTAAATCAGTTAAAAAGCATTCTGATGCAGTCTTTCATCAACAATTATATATTTGGCAGTTGTTCATAATCAAGTGTGTTGAGGTAGTTTTTTATTTTTGAATTTAATGTTTGTGAAGATTAAATATCATTATTTAATCTTTGCTTCAGTCCAGGGTTGTTCAGCCCTGCTCCTTGGAGACCTGTATTAAGTTAATTTCAAACCAGTTTCAAACATTTCATTTCAAACACCTGTCTGTAGTTCTTGATTCAGGTGTGTTAGAGAGAATGGTAACACTTTGCAATAAGGTTCCATTGGTTAATGTATTAACTAACATGAACAAGCAATGAACGTCACATTTATTACAGTATTTATTAATCTTTGTTAATGCTAGTGAAAATACAGTCTTTCATTGTTAGTTCATGTTAATTCAGTGCATTAACTAATGTTAACAAGCACAACTTTTGATTTTAATAATGCATTAGTAAATCTTAAAATTAACATTATGCTAAGATTAATAAATGCTGTAGAAGTGTTGTTCATGCTTAGTAGTTAACTAATGTTAACTAATGAACCTTATTTTAAAGGGTTAGAGAACTAATCTCTGCAGAAAGGTCTGAACAACCTTGAAGCAGCACAATGGGTTGTGTTCAGAGCATATTACTATTCTAACTCAAGTACAGTTCAAAAGTTTGGGTAGTATGATTTTTTGGTTACTTATTTATTATTTTTTAAATAGATTAATATATTTATTCAACCAGTGTGCATTAAGTTGGTCAAAAAGTAAAGTCATTTATGTTACAAAAGATTTCGGTTTCCATTTCAAGTAAATGTTCTTTTGAACGTTCTATTCATTCAATAATTCTGGGTAAACAAAAACTATATATATATGTATAGCAGCAAAAACTATTTTCAATATTGATAATAATCAGAAATATTTCTTGGACACTGAATCCACATATAGAATGATTAATGATTACTAAAGGATCATGTGACACTGAAGACTGGAGTGATGGCTGCTGAAAACTCAATATATTAAAATTATATTAACATTAAAACGTAAGACATTAACCTTTAACAAAATTACAGCATTTGATCAAATAAATCCAGCCTTGGAGAGCATATAAGAGATTTCTTTCAAAAACATTACAAAATCTTACCGACCCCAAACTTTTGAACAGTATTGTTGTCAGTATTCACATTTCCTATGCATATAATATCCAGATTACCTATACTACATTTGCATCAAAATAAAAGAACAGAGTAAACTGCAACAAGATTGTATCCCACAATGAAATGTGCTCAACTTCACCTTCACATTTCCAGAGTGATAAACAAACTGGAATTAACTGGAAAACTGACTATTTATACACACAATTGGATTAAAAATGCTAAATAACCATGTTTAAATAATTAAAATAAACAGAACTAAACATGCAGAGCTATGCTATTTCACACGCTGTTAAAATACATGCCACACTGTACATTTTAGAGCAATCGTAGAATGCAATTTTCAGGCCATTTATCGATCAGTTAGTATCTGAATTAATTGAAAAAATGAGATGCCTTGAAATGATTTAGGTTACTTGATGGCATCAGGTAAGCACTGCTTCAGCCATTCACTCCCCCACAGTTTGAGTGAATGAAAAAGTGGACATAAGGTAAATTGTCTGTGATGCCTAAACTGCATAATACAAAGTTTTTTATTCTAAGAGACACAGAAATCTCAATTTTCTGCTTTAAGAACATCAGATTGCTTTGTGGCATTGCTTGCAACAGAACAGCCCAGAGGTCCCTAATTGCTTGTATGCTGTTACTCAGAGCATTTTACCTTCACGGTCAGTGGTCAAGGTCTCCAGCAGTCTTTGATAGTGGCCACAGCAGGCAAACTTATTCATAGAACGCATCAGGGTACTAAATGGTGCTAAACGGACCCTCGGTGTAAACCTACCGTCTCACCCCCTCTATGAATCTGTTGGTTTGATTGCTATTAAAACAAAATCAGAGGCTTAAATTAAAATGTTTTTTGGTCAATGATTATAGATTCCAGTAATTAGCACTGATTTGTATTAGCAATAGCCTACCTTAAAAGATTAAAATGTATCATTTGTGTCAAGGGTTAATTACAGAGCTTTTTCATGCTAGAATTTAATGATCTTATTTGCCTTGAAGTTATTCATTATTTGTTACAAGTTATTTGGTTCTTCGCTCAAAATTAAAGATGGAGAGGGGTATATGAGTATATGAATATCTTTAGCTTCTCTCAAAAAAAATAAAATAATATTAATGTGTTGGCTGAAAAAAAGAAAGAAAGAAAAAGAAAATTAATGAATAAATAAATAAATGCAACTTTTTGCATCAATCTTTATAAGTTATAAAGACTTCTAATTAAATTATGTTAACCGTTGTATGGTGTTTGGGTCTGTGGGACACGTTTTCATTTTTTATCAAAATAAAAATGATATGATTAATTATTTTTTCAAACTCAGACTCATTGGCCTTGGCTCAAAAGTGTGGAATTTGTGTCCCCACAAGGATAGTAATACTAGTAGATTTTGACCTTGTGGGGACATTTTTGAGGTCCCCATAAGGAACCAAGCTTATAAATCATACAGAATGAGTTTTTTGAGAAAGTAAAAATGCACAAAGTTTCCTGTAAGGGGTAGGTTTAGGGGTAGGGTTGGTGTAGGGCAATAGCACATACAGTTTGTACAGTATAAAAACCATTACACCTATGGAATGTCCCCATAAAACATGGAAACACAACGTGTGTGTGTGAGAGTCTGTGAGAGTCTGTGAGAGTGTGAGTTTTGTGTTTCTGCCCCTGCCGTTCCCGCACAAGGTTGTAGCACTTTAATTCATAAATGTGATCTAACAAATTTAAAGGGCAAATATTAACCATATATGCTGTTTATATTGCTTGTAATTGGGATGAAGTAAACATCTGTTGAGTATTTTAACTTAAAATTTTTGATTGTGTTGAATTAAAAAGCCAAAAAAATGCAGTGGGTCCACCAGACCCACAAACATAACAGAAACTCTTTTAAATGTCACTTTATGGCATTACACAAAAACATGTCTTTCATTTCACTAAAAAAACAACAACAACAACACCACAAACTTTTATTCTCTTGATCCCATCCTATGGATCTACTTGAAATCTACTGCCCAATTTTCAAAGTTAGGTTACTACGGCTTATTAAGTTAATGATGATCACCATTTTTATATCAACAGAACTCATCAAATTGATGTTGGCAACTTAAAACATTTAATTAAATGAATCAATAAGAATTGTAAGGATGAAAGAACCTCAGATACTTTGATCTACTGTGAAACAGACAATACAAACATACACGGGCATCTTGGAGACACCCCACAGAGTGGAGGTGCAGGAAACTTCCTTCCCTTCTGTCCATTTGTTTCTTTTTAAATCCCTTCACCCATCCTTCCTTCTACTCAGCCTGCTCAAAAATATTACATTAAAATGCCAATGCAAGTGAACTAACAGAACGAACAGGTATCATTTGAAATGTCTCAGTGTGACTGGTACAATGGTCTCATTCCTACAGAAGTAAACTAAAAGGTAATAAAGATTTGAAGATTTAGTGATATTTTGCTTACTGTAATGGGTGTGCCCTCTCCCAGGGTCTTTCATGAAAATTACCTTCTGTTCCCATTGAGGTGTAAACTACCCAGGTCTGGGACCTGCTTAATGCAAATTCCAATTGTTTGTACATGGCTCCTTTTGCGGGATGTTTTATCTTGGTTGTGTATTTAAAAGATTGCAGCAAAAAGGTCGGGGCGATTCTGCAGGCAGAATGAGCCCATAGTATGAAGGGTGTCCACACACTTCATACTATGCATTTTTCTAAAAGTCAGGTATGCATCATACTCTTAGATTCATCTTTGAGAATTTGATGTCTTGTATTGATTTGATATCTTTGAATTGACTATGTAATTGGCATAATACATACCTGACTGATAATAAATTGTTACATTTGATTTTATTCTGACTTACTCTGAAATTATTGACTCTAGTAGATTACATTGTATCCTTGTTACCGCATTTCCTGCATCAGGTTAGTAACAGACTAAAATTCAGCTGAGATGGAGAATAGGGCACACCGTACCACACATACATCAATGGAAAGCTTATTTATTCAGCTTTCAGATTATGTATAAATCTCAATTTCGAAAAATGTACCCGTATGACTGCTTTTGTGGTCCAGGGTCACATTTCAGAAAGGCATGGTAAAAGAAATCCATATTAACTGCACTGTAAGAAACTGACTGTGAAATTCAGAGTAATTAACTGGCAGCAAGTGACAAGTAACTTACTGTATAAAAAGCACAGTAATTAACCAGCAGCAAGTGACAAGTAACTAACTGTAGAAAAGAACTACAGTAATTAACTGGCAGCAAGTGACAAGTAACTTACTTTATAAAAAGCACAGTAATTAACCAGCAGCAAGTGACAAGTAACTAACTGTAGAAAATAACTACAGTAATTAACCAGCAGCAAGTGACAAGTAACTAACTGTAGAAAAGAACTACAGTAATTAACTGGCAGCTAGTGACAAGTAACTTACTGTAGAAGAAATGACCATATTTTCGCTGTTTTCGTTTACAGTAGCAACCATGTAACTGTAAAGTAAAACTCACTAAACTGTAGAAAATAACTACAGTAATTAACTGGCAGCTAGTGACAAGTAACTTACTGTAGAAGAAATAACCATATTTTCACTGTTTTCATTTACAGTAGCAACCATGTAACTGTAAAGTAAAACTCACTAATTTGCAAGTGCAAATTTCTTTTTGCCTTGTTGTGCTTATTACATAGGACAGTGTAGCGATTGGTGGGGAATGTGATCGGCAATTCATTTACAGTAGCAACCATGTAGCTGTAAAGTAAAACTCACTAATTTGCAAGTGCAACCTTTTTTTTTTTTGCCTTTTTGTGCTTATTACACAGGACAGTGTAATGATTGGTGGGGAATGTGATCGGCAAAGGACCTTAAGCCAGGAATCGCACACGGGTCGCCAGAGACACAGTTGCACTATATGTCAGTGCGCTAACCACTAGACTATCGGTAGTGACAGGTTCCATTGGTGTTTAGTTATATTGGTTCAGCCCAAGTAAAAAAAGAAATAAAAATTAATATGAAATAAATAATGCATGTTGCACGATTTAAATATAAATATTCATTTATCAACAGTCACAGTTAACTGCTCATCATTATAACAAGCTTCATTTATCATTCTTCACTTATTGCTAGATGTGTTGAAAACAATAAAATCTTGATGACCTTCTGGTCTTTTTTTTTTTTTAATTTTTATTAAAGAATATATTTGCTTCCTGTATTCTCTATTCAAACCTAAAATGTAATTGAATTACAGTGAGGTCAAATTAAATGCAGTCATTGGCTGGAAACCCAGCTGCCAGTGTAGGCTACTATGTTTTCCTTCTCTATCCATGTATGGCAGTACGGTGAAATCATGTTCTGGGGGGTGAATTTATGATTATGATACTGAAGTTAAAATAATATGATAATAATTAAAAGTTTGTATGAAGCAGTATAATGGGCTGTTTTTGTACAGGTAAAATAACTGGAAGTGAAAGACACCAGAAGCCAAACACATTCAAGTTACAAATAGTCGCGCCCGCTCTCTTGTGAAAACTAAGCTGGATATAAAATGTTACTGTGTGTTTTTTATTTTTTTATTTTTTTTACAGCACACTGTTGGTTACTGCAATTTTCTACAGTACATCTTACATTCCTGCAATTTTGACAGAAACTACGATATTCTACTGTGAACTAGTATACAGTAATTTCCTGTGCATTTCACATGAATTTTTTACAGTGTGAGTAATTGAGTAGTTTAATACAAGTCTTCTTAAGAGACACGCTCACTTTATATGATGAATAGATTTAATATAGGCTCTTATTCACTTTTAAGGCTCATGCATCACACACCAAGCCAACGGTTGGCCGTTGGCCAACGTTGGGCCAACGGCGAGCGACGGTCGGGCTAGTTTGTTTGGTGTGTTCCACTCGTTGGCTCTCGTCGGGCAGTTTGCCGGAATCGGCGTCGGGGCCGTCGGGATACGGCCCCGAGTATTGTCTTTTTATCTATTTTTTTGTTTTGAGATATTGCATAATATATTCAAAATGGCGGCAGGAAAAGGGGATGAACCATGTACCTCTGGAATAAGTGTTAAATAGCCTACTTTTTTCTCAGAAAACCAGACAGGTAGCCTACAAAAAATATTTTTTCAGTTAAATAGGATGTCAGAAATAGATTTATCCATATTTTAACAATATTTTTCTTGTACATTTTTTTTTCTGTGACAGAAAATATATCTGTCCACTACAGTGGATGTCATGCACCAAAGGGTATAATTCTGCCTATGGGCCTATATAGGTTCTGCCTTATTTTGAGTTTTATGAAAATTATGATATAATTTACACTTGAATGGTTTTATTGAACAGAAATATTAAATAGTCTTCAGATTTGATCATTTATTTCAATGCTTACAGTCTGTATTTATTTATTTATTAGGTAATATAAAAGTGTAGGCATGTATACATACTGTATGAGCGCAGATATATGTGTGCATGATTGTGTTCGAGTATGTGGTGGGAGGGTGTGTGTGCTTGTGTGTGTTTGTATTTGTGCAAATGCACACTGCCCCATACAAACACACTCTTACCTTTTGTTTGTTACACTTCACATTTCTGTGCCGTCATGACATAGCTTATGTTGTTATTGTATGTTCTTATGTGTATTCAAACCATTTTCACGTAGCAAATATTTTAAAAACTTTTTTTTTAAGACCACACATTTAGATCTATTAATTCACTTTTTATACCTTTGATGCATGGTGTCCACTACAGTGGACATATATGTAACTCATATAACAGCACTGTCGACTTTCATCGCTGCTAGTTCTTTGAAGTCGGCTTGGTGTGTCCCGGCCTATAAACATTGATAAATGCACTTTTATAGAGTACATCAAATTGTAAACAGAAGGTCAAATGCTTGATTCATATGGATTGCTTTTATGATCTTTATGAACTTTTTGAAGCATTAAAGTTTTGATAGAATTTCAGTGGGGGGACAAAAATATCTTAATTTGTGTTTCAAAAGGTGTAAATGATGACAGAACATTTTAAGAGAAATAAATAAATATGTTTTAGGAGTTCGGCAGTTTTGGAGTTTATTTTAGGAGTTTTGTCTTTTAACCCTTAAATGCATACCTTGGGTCTTTAGCGACCCGGGACATCATTCTCTACCCTCTCCCTCCTTCATTTTTTAAAGTTAGACATCAACTTTCTTAGTATTCCTCAATCTATGAATTATAAACAATATAACAAGAAAAAAATAGTAAAATATAAAAGAATGCCTGTTTTCTGATTAATTTTTTGTAAACAGTGTATAGGGTCGCTAGAGACCCGAGGTATGTAAATGTGTGAGTATTTTTTTCCTGCGCAACTATATTTACATATCTGATGACTCAATTTGTGCAATGCACCTTTTTTCCTAAAGGTGGCACTGTTTGAATGATGACGTGACATTTCACTCATCATTACTGCAGGCATAAAACAAACGAATATCATCAGCAAAAATTGAACTGGCTTGAATGGCTTTACTGCAGAGCAACTGCTATACGCAATGAAATATAAATGTCACTGTCATTTGATGCTGGATGTGGTGAATAAGCTGCCAGTGATCAAAATATTGAATATGAAGTCATTGAAAACAATAGTTTTGAGAATATGGTTGAGATCGTGAATGTGAGACAGATGCTGAATATACTGTAGAAGAGCACTCTGACGATGAAAGCGATGGTAAATTCATCTGCTAAAATTGAACCCTTTTAAGTTTCAAAAGGAAACGAAATATGCTTTATTTTATTCTTCTGTAATTGTTCTTAAAATATCAAGAGAGTTTTTTGCTATTGCAGCAGTTAGAGATCCATCCGTGCTGGATATATAGGTCCGGGTCGCTAAAGACCCGAATATGTATTAATGATTGGTGAAACATTCATGCATTTAAGGGTTAATGCATGTTCTTAAAATACTGTGAGATGCATATCAGCAGGGTCGTCCTTGCAATTGGTTTGAGGGGGCCCCATGGCGAACGGACTAAAACAACAATCTGCCCTTTATTTGTTTCAGCACCTGGTCATTTGTTAATCAGATCTGATTAAGCATTATTGAAATGCACGGTGTGATTGCTTTTGTGCTCATACAGCTGTGTCCTGATGCACTGATGAAGGATTTTGGGGTAGTAATGGCATGAACTCCCTCCTCATCTCTCTCACACACTCTATACTATTTAACTTCATGACCCTGTCTGCTTGACTTCTGTTTTGGATTTTGATTGTTCTTCTTAGGTAGTGAGGTGCTCCAGACTGATTGTAATGCGACACTAATCGAAATAAATAAAACAGTAAATGAAGTGTGAACTCCAATGCCAGTATGGATGGACTGATGTTGTGGTGTCTGTTGTATGTCCATTTTGTCCTTTTGATATTTGTGATATTTGTGTCTGTAAGTGTTTTTCTGCTATGAATCTCTCTTTAACCTGACTTACACATAACACACTAACACATTTCTAATATTCAAATCCGTTAAAGGATTGTTAGGCTGCATTAATTAGGACAACCGGAACCGGGAACACTTCCCATAACACCCAATGTACTTGCTACATCGTTAGAAGAATGGCATCTATGCTAATATTAGTCTGTTTCTTTCTTATTCCGAGGTCACCGTAGCCACCAGATCCAGTCCGTATCCAGTCCAGATGGTGGATCAGTACCTAGAGAGGACCTGTACAGCCCTGAATGACAGCGGAGATCAGGACAACTAGATGAGCCCCAGAGACAGATCCCCAGTGAAGACCTTGTCTCCTAGACGGCCACCGGGACAAGACCATGGAACCAAATGAGTCCTCTCCTCAATGTGACTTTGCTGCAGGAATTGAACTGCTGTTTTCGTCTGGCCAGAGGAGAACTGGTCCCCCAACTGAGCCTTGGGTTTCTCTCAAGGTTTTTTCTTCATTCTGTCACCGATGGAGTTTTGGTCCGCTGTCGCCTCTGGCTTGCTTAGTTGGGGACACTTAATTTCCAGCGATTTCGTCGACTTGATTGCACAGACTATTTAAACTGAACTGAGCTGGATGATGACATCGCTGAATTCAGTGATGCACTGCCTTTAACTGAAAATTGAGTGTTTACTATTGTCACTTTGCATTGATGACACACTATTTTCCTAATTAATGCTGTACAGTTGCTTTGACTCAATCTGTATTGTTAAAAGCGCTATATAAATTAAGGTGACTTGACTTGACATGAATCGAAGTCTAGGAGAAAATCTCTGGAAACAAAATATATTCTATTCTATTCTATTCTATTCTATTCTATTCTATTCTATTCTATTCTCCCAATGTTCTCCATATATAAAGGGGCCTAAAGGTCTAAATAAAAAAAACTAACAAAAAAAACCGAGTCAATCAATCAATTAGGTCACAAATCAAACAAGCACATTTGTGCCTATAAAATAAAATAAAATAATTATTGCTATTAACAAACCATTAACTACAACTTTTGCCTCAATAAACTACTAATTTGCTGCTTATTAATAGTTAGTAAGGTAGTTGTTAAGTTTAGGTATTGGGTAGGATTAGGGATGTAGAATATGTTCATGCAGAATATGTGGATCCTTCAGAAATCATTCTGATATGCTGATTTGCTGCTCAAGAAACATTTCTTATTATTATCAATGTTGAAAATATGTAATATTTCTGTGGAGACCATAACTTTTTTTCAGGATTCTTTGATTAATAGAAAGTTCAAAATAACTTTTGAAATAGAAATATTTTGTGACACAAATATCTGTACTGTCACTTTTGATTAATGCAATGCATCCTTGATGAATTAAAGTATTAATTTATACACACACACACACACACACACATATATATATGAAATTCATGTCATTTCATTCAATATTTCAATTAATCTTTTCACTCAAATGGTATGCTACTAATAATATAATAAAATAAAATACATATATACACATACATAAAACAATAACTAAATAGTTAAAATATAGAAAGAGGCCTTTTCAGTTATGGTCTCTTGGTCTTTTTGGCTTTTTTTTTTTTTTTGATTTTCTTTCATAAAACTAATTGAATTTAAGATATTAATCTCATCAGTTAAAAGTTTGATAAGCTTGTAAGATATGAATCTAATCAATTAAGACTTTAATATATATAACCAATTTAATTAGAGAGCAGCTGCTATACAACAACACAGCTGCTATTTATTGTTTTAATCAATCTCATTCAATAAAATTAAAATTCATAAGCTGACGCCCAGCTAAATATGATTTAAAAAATGATAAAAAAGCAGTGCAAGATAATGAGGGATGAGCCATTGCTATTCACTCTGCACCTAATTTAGTACACATCCCTATATATCACTGTCTCATAGAGGTAAGCTGTGAGTCAAGGGCAGTTGATTTTGACAAAAATTTAGTTGTAAACACATTTATATCTAAAGAAACAAAACCATTTAAACACAAGTTACTTAATATCACAGAAGCAGTGCTGTTGTTCTAAATATCAGCTTGGCCAAACCAACAACTCCAGATTGCGTAATTATACAGTTCAATGAACAATAAAGTAATATTGAGTAACTTACATTTTGTACACTGAAAAAGTTTTGTTGCGTGTTAAGTATTGTTGCATGTTATGTTATACGCCAGTATGGCAAAAAGTTACTGTCTTCATGAGTTATAGTTTAATCATCCACTCAACCAAATGAATTTGTACAAATATTACTTTTTCAGTTGAAAAAGCAAATATTACCGTTTATGATCACATTACCCAGGGGGCCAAGACCGCATGATTGAAAAAGCTAAATGACTTTCTAATTTAAAATAACTGTTTCCATTTGAATATATTGTATAAAGTAATTTATTTCTGTGATGGCAAAGCTGAATTTGCCATTATTCTAGTTTGCAGTATCACATGATCCTCAGAAATCATTCCAATATGCTGATTTGCCACACAAGAAACATTTCTAATAATTATCAGTGCTGAAAACAGTTGTGCTGCTCAATATTTTTCTGGAAAAACACAACTGATTTTCTTTTCTTCAGGATTATTTGATGAATAGAAAGGTAAAAAGAACAGCATTTATTTGAAACAAGTTTCTGTGCTCCTGAATGTTTCTCCAGACTCTTAGTGTGTAATGTATGTGCTTTAGTGAAGACAGTGCATTAATATAGAATGTGATTAAATGGACTGGAACTATCTGTGTATTTCACGGTTTTAATGCACACCTTCCAGCCAATCAGAATCAAGTATTGAGGCAGACCATGGTATGAATACGAATTAATGAACACCAGATGTGTATCTGTAGATAACTTGTAGAAGTGAACAGCAGTCACTCCACACAGATTGGAAATATATTATACTACAAAGCAATCACACAGCAAACCAAAGGCCTCATCCTATTTCCACATCTGTGAGTATGTGTGTGTGTCTTTTAAAGCAGGGTCACAAAATGTGACTACCATGCTTTCAACACTTGTTCAACCGCCCCTCAATCCAGTCGTGTTTGCAGTGGTGCTGTTTGGCGATTCCCATTTTGGGTAAGGTAATAGTGTTCTTCTTCTCCATTCTACTGAAATAACGCAGATGCTGATCGCCTCTTTCATTTGCTCTCGGCTGTCTCCCACTGTGGACTCGTTTATTGAAGAAACAAATAATAGCTTGAGCACTGATTATTTTACTCGAACGATATTGCTTTTTTATTGGGTTGACCTTTTAAGACCTTATATTGAGATTTATTATCAATGCAAATCATGTTTACTTGTGAAAGCAAGATTGATCAAGGATATGAGCTGTAGCAGACCACATGGGCATTATTTATTTTTTTTTATTTTTTTTAAGGAAAAACCTTTTTCATTACATTGTCATGGTTAGTTTGGTGGTTAAAGAAATAGTTCATTCAAAAATGAAAAATATTTACATTATTTTTCCAAACCTGTATAACGTTGTCTTTGGAACACAAAATAAGACATTTTGAAGAATCTTAAAACAGGTCTTTTCCATAAAAGGACATGTCATGTCTATATAACGTCTATGACTTGTCTTCTGAAGTCAAATAATAACTTTCAAACCAAAGCAAACCAAATTTGAAGAAAGCAGTGGCAACATGAAAACCAAAGATTATCAGCGATCTGGAAGTTTTTCAAGTGAGGAATGGGCCAAGATTCCAGTAGAGAGTTCTCAGAAGCTTATAAGCACTTAGAGGCAATGTCTATTTGAGGTTATTAAATAAATACATAAAATTTAACTTTTGGGGGGTGAATCATTTTGTACATGAATGTTTAGAGCCATTTTTCCATCAACTGAGAATCACTCAAATGAGTATTAAAAAGTCCTGGGCTCTCCCCTTCTTATGATTATAAAGTATTATTTTACTGTAATTCTACATTGTATTTCATTAATTTTAGACCACACATTTTTGCTCTTTGTTTTGAACTTGATTTTTAACTTTTGAAATGTATAAATAGGCCTTGTTTATGAAAATTGGCCATTGAAGTTTTTATTAAATCGTATTTCCCTGCAACATTTATAAGTGGGATGTTGAATACTATTAGCCCAGTTCTGTAAGGTCAATTGCAATCTGTTTTTTTTTTTTTTTAAATCCTTCAATTTGAATTTTATTTGTTCTGAGATTTTTAAATAATTAAAAAAAATGCCTTCAAAGTTGTGAACTGTATCTTTAAATAAAATGTTTAATAAGTCATCCATCACAAGGCTCACACATAGATGTTAAGAAGTCATTTTTATTGAGTTTATAAAATGTTCAGTTTCACTTCAGCATAATCAATGGCACAGTTTAACTCCATGTGGCTCAACTACCTTCTTCCTATGCTCAATTTACCCATCACTGGGGGCAAGTTGAGCTAGGAAAGCCATGTTTTGAAAGCACTTTATTTTAGATCCAAAGTGATTGTTCCCAAGGATGCACCACATCCTGAAATTTATGTACATATTTAAGTTGGACCCATTACTGTCATGTGCTCACTTTAAACACACCGTAAGTAAAAAATTTGCTCCACACACCCCGCTCTCCCCTATATTGCCATTGACAATGGTGTAATATACATTTAAGCAGTTATGAAGTAAAAACATTTCAATCAAGTATTCCAGAGGGTTAAATATAATTGGTTTATTTTATAGACTATGCTTTAATATAATATAAAGACTTTAGCTTTGCCAATTTCTCAGCACATGCCCCACCTCTCTCTCTCTCTCTCTCTCGTCCTGTCTCCCTCTCAGCTCCCTGCCCACTCTGTAATTACACTTTGCAAAACACATTATTTTTAATTGTTAGCGTGAAGTGGAGACTCAGAGGTCAGAGAGCAGTGTTTCTGATTACAGTGCTTGTGTCTATGTGTGTGTTTGTGTGTAGAGGTGTGTACTTTCTCTATGGCCTGTGATTAATAGCTGCAGTACTGTGCCGTTGACCTTGAGAGCTCCGTCATTACAGGTGGTGGCTTACAGGGTGGGAGGGAGAACAGATGGGACATATTACCCCTGAATATCTACAGACAGGGGATATTGCACGGGCCAATGCACCCACCTAAATCAAAGTTTGGAATACACAGAGGGAATTTGATAGATACTGATACAAATGAGGACAGATTTGGTGATTGTAATGCTCTATTCATTGTGCTCTTTCAGCGGACATCTCATTGATTGGTTACACAGCTTAACTGCAGGGAAAAAAAAAAACTGATGCCAAGGGGATAAACCTAAATAGAATCCTGTAATCATTGTGTTTCACAATTAGTTCATTGCTGCAGCCTTTACAATATTCTCATAATATTTTCACCATTATTTGTTCAGCCCTAGATGATAGTTTTTACGATTCTTTAATGCTTAACTTTTAATCTGTACATATGTATTTTGGCAAACTTTCCAGTTTATGTACAACATCATAAAATGGGCAAAAGAAGACATTTAAATTATAAAACAGAGCTTTTGAATCTTTTTAATGATAAAATCTCACAAATATGATGATTTCTTTTCGACGGACTTCCTTACCTAAAATATTAATATACACTACCTCAAATTTTGTTCAGTTGTTTTTCTCCCCCAACATTGATGTACAGATACTCAAAAAGTGTACTTAAGTACAATACTCAAGTAAATGTACTTAGTTACTGTCCGCCTCTGATAATAAGAAATGTTTCTTGAGCAGCAAATCAGCATATTAGCCTGATTTCTGAAGGATCATGCAACACTGAAGACTGGAGTAATGGCTGTTGAAAATTCAGCTTTAAATAACAGAAACAAACTACATTGTAAAACATAGTCACATAAAAATCTTGTATTTTATTTTGGATTAAAATATAGAAAAAAAAAGTATTTTTTTAATAAATAAATAACTAAACTTCTTTCAAAAATCTTACTGTCACAAACTTTTGAACAGTATATAGCGACATACAGTATGTCATCTATTTATGAAGACCTTTTTACACTGTGAGAGAAAATTGTACCTTATTGGTAATCTGTGAAATCTGTTATAAAATAAAGAGTATGTGTGTAGTGCACATTTTAAAGGGGTCATATGATGCGATTTCAAGTTTTCCTTTCTCTTTGGAGTGTTACAAGCTTTTAGTGAATAGATAAGATCCCTAAAGTTGCAAAGACTAAAGTCTCAAACCCAAAGAGATATTCTATTTAAAAGTTAAGACTGGTCCACATCCTCCTAAAACGCCTCGTTTAAACACGCCCCCACATGTCTACGTCACTGTGTGGGAAGATTTGCATAACACCACCCAAATGTTCACGCAAAGAAAGAAGGCGTAACTTTGATTCTCGCTGAAGTATTGTTGCTGCTGCCGCCATGTCGTGGAGACGTTGTGTGTTTCGTTGTGAAAGCGAAAATACTTTGTTTGGCCTTCCAAAAGAGGACACAACTAGAAATCAGTGGTTAAGTTGTATTTACAACACTGTTCCAGAACAGTTCAACCCAAATATTCAGATGTGTGCAACGCATTTTACGGAGGACTGTTTCCTGAAACTGGGAGAGTAGCCTACAATGCCGGCTGTTCTGACTCACAGCCTGTATGTATGTTTTTATATTTAAAGAATTCGGCACTGATGATTCAAACGCGAGTTTTGAGCAGTGTAGAGCAGTGCTTGTTGTTTGTCGTTTCTCCGATCACAAATGCAGACATTGCTTTATGTTTACGCGGTGCGATGCAATGCAACGTGTAAAAAGACAGTATAAGTCATTATAATCAGTAATTATGTCCCCACTGGATGCAAC
>NW_015536698.1:380503-393133 GCF_001515605.1 Sinocyclocheilus anshuiensis | reverse complement strand
TTAAGGTATTCGGCCAATCACAACGCACTGGATAGCTGGCCAATCAGAGCACACCTCGCTTTTCAGACCGATGAGCTTTGTAAAAATCGACGCGTTTCAGAAAGGCGGGGCATAGAGGAGAAACAATAATGTACAGTTACAGTATGTGAAAAATAATGTGTTTTTTTAACCTTAAACCGCATAAACACATTTCATTACACCAAATACACAAAGTAATGTTCTTTTTAGCAACGTCATATGACCCCTTTAAGGTTGTGTCTGTCTTGTTTGGCTGAATTCAGATTATAATGTTTACTGTAATCATCTTAGTTGTTTATTTACCGCCTCAATGTCCCCAAAGATATGTTTAACCTTCAAATCAGTTGCAGCCTCAACAAACGTCACACGTTTAGCTGCACAGTCTCTTATCCATGTTTTTATCCTGAGACTTGCTGGCCCTGAATTCCTTTTCCTTCTCTTGCACTGCAAACTCCATTTGAAATGCAAATCAAAGCCTGGTGATTATGGAGAGTAACCCAGCCTCCTTCTGTTCTGTCTGCTGAATTCTTCCGTTTGTGTGTGCTCAAGCACAAAGACATGCATTCTCACACACACCAACTCATCTAATGATATGCCGCTGTTCTCCAGTGCTCTCAGGACGGAGCAGGATTTATGGGAACACAGAACACGTCTAAATTAACGCCAGTGTGCCAGTCATACATCATTCCAGAGATTTATTTACTACACATCACTATTTTACATTAAATAAGGTAATTTAATTATCACTGAGCCTGATGTGTGAATGCATGAAAGCATGTGCTGATTAAAAAGGATGAGAAAAGCTGGTTTATGGTGTTTCTAGTGTTAAAGAAATAGTCCACCCAAAAATTAAAGATTTGGAGAAATTTAGCATTACATCACTTGCTCACCAATGGATCCTCTGCTGCAGTGAATGGGTGCAGTCAAAATGAGAGTCCAAACAGCTGATAAAAACATCACAATAATCCATAAGTAATCCACACGACTCCAGTCCATCAATTAACACCTTGTGAAGCAAAAAGCATTGAGACGTTTGTCACTTCAAATTGTTGCTTCTGCTAAAATACAAGTTCTCTATCCATAATATTGCTTTCTCCAGTGAAAAAGTTGTCTAATTTGAATCAGGAGAGAAATATGCAAAAATATATTTTTGATGAACTATTGTTTTAAATCAAAGATTAAAGGGATATTTCTCCCCAAAATGAATATAAAACACTCAATATTGTCAGCAAAAAAGGTGGCTTGTTGGTCATTTTCTAAGTGCTCTTTTTGGTTTTGGAAAACAGCCCAATAATTCTCATGGCAAGAAGAGAGTTTTGTAATAATATTTCACAATATTAGTGTTTTTAATCTAATTTGTATCAAATAAATGCACAATGCAAATTAACATAAGCAACTTATTTCAAAAACATCGAAAACAATACCCCAAATCAATACAAAATCTTTGAATGGTAGTGCATGAACTAACTGGTGAATGTTTGTCTGAAAAATAATTAAGGCTAATAACTGTAATAAATAATTGCTTATTTGGCACTTATTTAAATAAATGTCCCCAGCATAAATAAAGAGTAAATAGTGGATCTAAGTGGAAATATATACTGTAGGCAATGTCTTGTTGGAGCTCTGTGACCTTCTCCTCTGAATCTCGTTTAGCACAACTCAGCGCTCTCTGAGCCTAAACAAATGCTGTCAAGACCCTGACAGTTCTCATCTGGGACGTAATTGAAAACAGTCTTACCACAAAAGGGGCCTTATTGATTAAATTCAGAGCTCCTTCTGTCACCTGTCATTCAGCTACAAACATATCTGAGCAGCGGCCTATAGGGATTAGTTGATGACATTAATGGATTAATTCAGTACATTTAGAACCCTGAATGAAGGATGACGGTATATTGCTGGGGTAAAGACTATGTATGTATGTACAATATATGTATGTATCTATTCCATCTATGTATGTATGGAATCTTCACAAGACTTTGATGAAAATGAATGCTGAAACCATGCAATTTAGTGTCCATCAAATCAAAATCTCAGCACATAAAGTGTCATGAGAAAATGAAGAAGTATCAATCTCATACACACATCCAGAGTTATTTGCATACTTCTCCATTTGGTTTGTTTGTTTGTTTCAGCTTGAAAATTCTATTAGTTTCTACAGTGCCTAAGAAAGTGTATTCAAAGGGACCGTTAACGGTAACATTGGCTTCCATAGTATGGAAAAAAAATACTATGGAAGTTGATCAACTGTTTGGTTACCAACATTCTTCAAATGATCTTCTATTGTGTTCAACAGAAGACAGAAACTCATACAAGTCTGGAACAAGTGGAGGGTGAGTAAATGATGACAGAATTTTTCATTTTTGGATGAACTGTCCCTTTAAGTTCTCAAGTATCCAGCAGGAATACAGATTACACATACTGCTGAAGGAGATGTTCACAGTGTAACTAATGAGAGTACTTCTTGCTTGAATGGTTTAGATGTTTTGATCTATCAATACCCTGAAGCTGGAGATGTTCAGATGTGTGCCCTCCACCAATCTGTTTCAGACACCTACTTTCAATCCCAGTGCACAATATTTCTTCCATAATCCCAGGTTTTCAGTTATACATATGAATATGAAATATTAGTGCTCTACAATGTTATTAAAATTGTTCATTCATGGAGAGAGGCACTTAAGTGATCACGAGCATATCAGGAATGTGCAAAATATAATGTTTTATTCACCCTTAGGCTAACAGCGTTTATCTCAAACAAGTGCACAAAATGAGGATAATATAGTAGATATATTAGCAAAGTGGCAACAAAAAGCTTTTCTGTTTTTGCTGTGGCATCTGTTCTCAATGCTTGTTTGGGATTTATGAGTACTGACATAATGCATCAGCTAATTTAATTTGAGATGTAACTATGTAACCATGTCATTTTGTTGTTACATTCTTAATAATGCTGATGGCTAGCAGCCAGACCTGAAACCATCACAGTGGTGTCTCAAGAGTTTTACTGTTTTTCCTTATTTGCTAAGACATAATTCCAAAACAATATCTCTGTAACATATTTCTCAAAACAGTAAGCAGAAACTTACAAACTCAGCTGCACTAGCCATTACAAAACCATCAAATTCACCATACACTAAATACCTTAATAAAAGGTCTTTATTGAAAACAATATTACTATATTACTCTGAGGATTATTTAGCCATAATGACATAACACTATTCTGCCTATTACACAGCTACTCACCAAATAAATAAATAGCCTATTGATATGAGATTAAATTATAATTTTTATTTTATTTTACCAGTATATTATCTTGAAGTTTCCACTTTCTAAGCTAATATAATAAACACTAAAATAGCCCACTGAAATGTACAAGATTGAGAATCATTTCTAGATTTTCTAGCATGAAACTTAAGAATAGTGTTTTGAAAGTAGCTTTGAAATTAAAAATTACAACATTGAAATATTTTTTGCAAATAGAATTCATTTGTCTAAGCAATTGAGGAAAAAAAAAACCCTCAAATAATGTCCCATTTACAATAAGTTCCATTAGTGTTCCATTATCCAGTTAGTGTTGGTTAATGCATTAATATTAAAAACAATGAACAAATTTGTTACAGTATGTATTAATCTTTGTTTACTTTAAAACACAACTGTTAATTGTTAGTTCATATTAGCTCAGGTCCATTAAATAATTCCAGATTCTATTAGCATATTAACAGTATTTTTATTGTGTGTTGTTAATATAGTTAACTAATGTTACCAAATTAATCCTTATTGTAAAGTGTTAACAAAAATATCATTGGTTTAAGACTATGTACTGTAAGGTAAATAGAATGGATTTTAATGTCTTAGCACTGGAGAACTGTAGTATGTATTTGACCTCTGACCTGCAGTGAACATGCCTGAGGGAAAGCAAAGGTGCGTCCCAAATCGCGTACTTATGCACTATTCTATGACATTTTGTAGTATAAATAGTGAGAGTAGTGTGTTCAATCTGAAAATTCCAAAAAGAAAAAGTGCACTTTAAATACCCGGATGATGCACTTAAATAACCGGAAAAAAAAAACGAAGTGTGGAATGTTGAACACTTCATGCACTCAACTGTCGCAGATTTAATTACGTAGTGAAGGGGGAGGGGCTATCAGACTCCATTTATGTCTGCTATTAAAGATTCTAAGCATGTGTCTTTCTCTGCTCCTCCCCCTCCCTGCAAACAAAAAAGCCCAGAGGGGGCAAGATACTGTTCCACTGAGGCTACCTTGTTAAAATCACTTATTACCACAATATTGCTAATCTGAAAGCTCACACAAAGGGTAAACAACCACTTCAGCAGTCAAAATGACTAGCATTTCTTAGAGACATTGAATTTTTTTTATTCTATCACCATAAACCAGCTTGATAGGGTAAAAAAGGAATTCACACATTCACATTCATAATACAAAGCACAAACTTGTTTTTTTTTACAAAGCTGGCAACAGAATAAAAACTCTGCCTTTCCATAACTTCAGCTCCCCTGACAAAGTTAAATTGTAAAGTAATTAAAGTTATAAAATTTAAAAAATAATAATAATTTAAATAAAAGTTTATATTGAGTTTTAAAATACTCAATATACAGCACAGCCAATGCCAAATGGACTTTAATGGAGCTTCCCTTTCATGGGAACTTCGAACTGCGTCCTCTAGGGGTCGCTATGGGAAACCTAGAGGACGCAGTGTCTCGTTCCCTACTCAGGGAACCATGGTTACATATGTAACCTGAGACGTTCCCTTTCATGGGAACTTCGAACTGCGTCCTCTAGGGGTCGCTATGGGAAACCTAGAGGACGCAGTGTCTCGTTCCCTACTCAGGGAACCATGGTTACATATGTAACCTGAGACGTTCCCTTTCATGGGAACTTCGAACTGCGTCCTCTAGGGGTCGCTATGGGAAACCTAGAGGACGCAGTGTCTCGTTCCCTACTCAGGGAACCATGGTTACATACGTAACCTGAGACGTTTTCTTGAAAGATCCATCTGTATCAGCAGCAGAAATGTTACTGATTATACATAAAAGGTCATTTACCTGCTCTGTCAGGCATTAGCCATTCATCTGTAACCGGTGTTGCCTGCTCTAAAGCTGATACAAAGGGTTTGTGGAGGCCACTCTTGAACCAGAAATCATGTCTTCTGCCTGAGCCTAGTGGCTGGGTACCTGTCAAAATGCTGAAGCAAAGGCTAAAGATTGAAAAACGAATTGCTTGTGAACTCTTGTGAACTTAGCAAATAGGCTAACTAAACCATGCTAACCAGCCAATTCTTGACGCCTCAAACAAACAGAAAAATCCCCACAGAGCAAGTAATTACAGTCTTTAGGGAAATCAATGTCAATGTCGTCAACTCTTTTCTTCCATATTGTGATATTCAAAGTGCACAGTGAAACAGATTATCAAAATCAAAAACAAAAAATACAAAAAAAGAATGGGTGAATCGTTCACAATAAGATCAATAGCATGCATTAAGAAAATAGGGATAATTTTTGTTTCATGCTGAATTTAAAATGACTTGATGTTTCTGAAGATTCGATCAGCTTAAAGAAAAAGTGTTTTAACATTAGCCATTTTTCATGTAAGCAAGCTATTTTCTGTGAATGTGTGAGATGTCTGATTCATTAGCTGCTATTGGATGAATAACTAGAAGAACAATACAGTGCAATTAACAGTAAAACTATTTTCACTACAAATCAGTGTATTTATCATTATGATATTAAATTAAAATAATATGATAACAGATACCAGTTTGCAATAAAAAGCAGAATAACTGGCTGTTTTCGTCCAGGTAAAATAATAGCAAATGACACTGGAAGCTTTGCACATTTTCGCACTCGCTTCGCAAGTTACAAATGGTCGCACGCACTTATGTATTAAAAATAAGGTGAATATTTGCATGTTCAGTGCAGTTCTCTCGTTAAATCATATTTATGTTTTTTGATAGAAAATTAAACCAAAACAGCATCATATTAAAATAATTATTAGTTTGAGTGCTTTGAAATTAAAATATCACAGAGAACAAAAGGTCACTATGGGATTTGTTCTTCAGTGAAATGAGAGATTAGAGTTAGACTCTTAAGAGTTGTTAAATATGGATGATGGATGATGAAGAGTGCAAGTCTGAATGTTGAGGCTTATCGAGACAGCATTACCCAGGTTTAAGCAGGCCTGCTGGTTTGTGGAGATAAAGGCCTTTCCACCGAGCCTGCTAAGGGGGCACTGGAGCTATTAGCAGTCAGCTAACAGCTCCTAAAATTGCTCTTTTATATGGATCTAGGGCCAGTCACCCTCACCTCAATTCTAACCAGAAACCAGGAAAAGCAGATCTTAGATCAGGCGTGAAAACGGCCATTTCTGGCAACACCGTCAGTCGGTGAGGGATAGCTGTGTAAGCTAAGTAGTGGAGAGCTGGCAGAGGATGTGTATGATTAGCCACATAAAGTTCAGCGGCCGGTGTGCAGAAACCTTTCTCGAGGACATAATCAGGAAAACCTATTTAGAGAGCCCATTAGAGCCCAATCTGTCTTGACAGGCCAAATTGCTTTTTTTTTAAACTACAAATTATCCTAGCTCCTAGCATTTTGGGGGCCCTAAGAAAACCCCTCGTCAGTGTGTTCATAACCTCCAAAATGTTCCCACCACCCTTAGGCCTCAGAGCAGTTTCACTATAATATATATATATATATATATATATATATATATATATACTGTGTATATATATATAGTGAGTTAATTTCAAGGAATGTTATTTAGGGATATCCCGCTTTTAAAATGATCTGGGTTAAAAATGGCATAAAAGAAGTAAACCAATTCAATATTTTCAATGTTTTAATGGATATTGTTTATGGAAGCACTGACAAGTATATTTAGAAGAGCTTGCATGATTGAACAAGTATGTGCTACATTACATGCCATATTATGATTTGCATGCTTTAAATTGGACTCCTGACACATATTAAAAACATTATGTTTAATGTGGCGTTTCTTTCATAAAACAGTGGTCTAATATAAACCATTGAGAATTATTTAATTTTAAATATTATATTTTAAGTTATATTTAAGTGTTATATTTTATAATATTGAATATTTTAATATGCTTAAAATGAATATTTAAATATTTAATATAATTTATACAGTTAAGAATTATAGTTGTATGTTTCATATCATTTTTACCATTGTTTGCGTAACAAGAAATGCCACCAGTACTAGGCTGCTAATGACGTCTTGTACAGCATGTGGCCCCTGTTGGTTTGGGGGCCCCACGCATCTTGGATTTTTTGTGTATAGGGAAAACATTGGGTTACTGGGAAAAACTGTTGCTCTAAATGTTCAGACTATTGTTTGTCTTCAAAATGCCAGAAGTCAGTTAACTCATTTGCTGGACAGAGGTTTATAAACCAGTGGTTCACATGTTGACAAAGTGATGGTCCAGCATTGATTAGACTCAGTGGCAGCTACTTACCTGCCCAAGTGCACGACTTTTATCGAGCAGACAAAACATATGAGTCTGATGCACAAATCAGGGACAGATAAGGATCAGAATAGTGAGACTAAAAGCTGGATTCCAGACATGATGGGGGACCAACTGGAGCACCACAGAGGCCATCGTGTGATGGGCAAAGTGTGACAAGCCCTGGCAAGCATGTGACAGTGATAAATTAGAGATAGCCATCCTTTCCAGGAAAATAAACTACAGGGGAACATGGATCAAGTCAAGCGCATACACAGACACACACTCCTTCACACACTAATGTGGCCCGTGGACACTAATCAAAGATTTATGGATAAGACAACAGCTGTCTGCACATATGTTTCTTCCCACCCCATTGAGAGTGGAATAGAGCAGGAGGATTGATCCTGGGCAAATCTGATAGATGACTGATGGAGTGAAGGGCATGCTGGTGAGCCTGCTGGTCACCTCTACAACCCACTCATTGAAAATACAGAGTTCTGGCATGAAACTCTGATGGCGCAGTCTGATAGGTCTAACTCAATCTGACGTAATTTATAAAACCTCACCGAGATGATACAGACGGAACAGACATAAGTTTCACGCAGTTCTTCTGACAGGATCAATTCCTTTATGGAAATATTTCACCATCCACTGACGCACCCACGGCGCGCTCACTCAGAATTGATCTAAAACACAACTGCCCTCATGTTTTGCCGCAGGACAGCAATCGTGAGTAAATTTCCTGTCATCTTTGCTGGACTGTAATATGAAGAGCGTACAAAGTAGCATCTTTAGCAACAGTGTGAAAGTGAATAGCACATAACAGGCACAATACCTGTATAAACACAGATGTCTATTGGTACAATATGCGTCACATGACTAAACATGCCTCATCGTTTTCAAAAGCCTCTGTTTTCACAGTCCACACTACATTTACACTACATTTATCCACTTTGGAGAGCATTTTTAAAAAGCTCCATTTTCCTCGACAAAAACACCGTCTCAGTGTGAACTGAAGGCCAAACTGATGAGAAAAAGATGCGTTTTCAAACTAAAACGTATTAGTGCCTTGAAGAGCACATCATTTGTGAGGGCTTCCAGCCAGCCTTTCTATCTGGGCTTGCTGCTGTCTTTTGTACTTATTACAAGTGGAGTACAAACCGGAAGTATGCATGATGGAATTAATTAAGAGGTTAGATGCTTAGATGCTAACATTCAATTCAATTCATGTTTATTTGTATACATATTGTTTCAAAGTAGATGTATAGAAAATGCATGTTTCAATGAACCCACTGCTTTCTCTGAACTATGTTTATATATGGATTTACAGGTGACAATGTCTATCCCCTAAAAATATGCTAAAATGCAACTTTACCTACACTGAACAGTAAAGCGCAGTGTTCTTGATGCAAGAATAGACTTTGCTATATTTATATTATTTCCCCCCACACAAATTCTGAATGTACACATTTGTTTTTCAGGTGCATCACTGGGATTAATCCTGATCCTATCGAAGCGGACAGAGAAGGTCGCTCACAAAAAGACATCAGTCAACCCTCGTGTTGCAACGCTTCTTGAAAAACTGATAGATTTTGAGTGGGACTTCATTTGTGAACCCAAACACACATCGCACACATACTGTACTCACACCACATGTGCATACATAATTATTTTTTAAATGGCTGAAATTTTAGTTTTTCTTAAATGTCTTTTTTTTTTGGCTTCTGTTGTTGAAGTTTATCAGAAGTGTTATAATGAAGATGCATGTTTTGAAATGATGTTTTTAATATGCATTATTTGTTTTAAAATTGTTAATGTTTCAAAGGCTGCATTTATACAAGATACTGAAACGGGGTAATTCATAAAATCAAATGGTTTAGAAAAAAAAAAAAAAATATATATATATATAGCAGCCCAAATTTAACATGTAAATGTGTATGTAGTTTACTGTAAAATCCTTAAAATATAGCTCTTGTGAAGAAGTACAAATAAACATTAAGTAATTGTTGGTGCATTTGACAATATTGTACTGTGAATGTAGAAAATAACAGCTTTATACTGTATTCGC
The DNA here is from genome assembly GCF_001515605.1 of Sinocyclocheilus anshuiensis. Lineage (NCBI taxonomy): Eukaryota > Metazoa > Chordata > Actinopteri > Cypriniformes > Cyprinidae > Sinocyclocheilus > Sinocyclocheilus anshuiensis. Next base: position 383,571 of record NW_015536698.1, on the reverse strand, counting down.
AAAAACAGTAACCAACTGTACATTTCAGCAACAGCAAGACACTGTTAATTTAACAGTAACTTGCTGGCAACCTTGCTGCCAACTGATTACTGTTGTCAGGCTGAATAAGGTCTATGCAGTGGTGTTTAGATCTTTTGGTCACATCATATGTCGTATGAATTTGCATGTTTTGTAAGCAGTGGAATGCAAAATGTTTTGTATGCGCTTGTGTTTCCAGTCTCCTCCATTCACATGCATATTTATGGGAGACAAAGTTGCGTCGACAGTGATCTCTATCGTTTGTAATGTCACGTAACCAACTCCCTTTGGAATAGAATGACTTCCAGTCGCTTGTTGTGGGTCTCTCAGCGTAAATACGGCATTGTACTTTATGCTTACCTACATTACTGCTCATTTACATAAAGTTTAACTGCTGAACTTTGTTGCATCTGCAACGGGCTCTTCCGGCCGCAGCGCCGTACGCTCCAGCTCTTCCAGCTCTCGTAGCAGATGACTTTGAGGCTGCCTCCGCTAGCGGCGCAGGCCGCGTTGCCAATTTCAGGCTCTTGTAGCAGACGACTTTGAGGCTGCCTCCACTAGCGGCGCAGGCCGCGTTGCAAATTAATAAAATTTCAGGTGAAGTAGCTAAAAGCAGGTTTTCTTGGCTAAAGTTTGTTAAACGACGTTATGACATAAACGGATGTTGATGCCATTTTTTTTTTTATTTTAAACCAAAAAAAAAAAAAAAAAAAAGCCTTCAAAGTTTAAAGTTTATCATCCACGCTGAAATGTCTGAAAGTGTTACATTAGCCTTACTGTGCATGTATCACCGAGATGCGAGATGATACAGACAGAACAGACATAAGTTTCACGCAGTTCTTCTGACAGGATCAATTCCTTTATGGAAATATTTCACCATCCACTGACGCACCCACGGCGCGCTCACTCAGAATTGATCTAAAACGCAACTGCCCTCTGTTTTGCCGCAGGACAGCAATCGTGAGTAAATTTTCTGTCATCTTTTTTAGGACTGTAATATGAAGAGCGTGCAAAGTAAATATCTTTAGCAACAGTGTGAAAGTGAATAGCACATAACTGCAAAATTAACGTTACTGGTATAAACATGTCTATTGGTACAATGCGTTACACGACTAAACATGCTTCATCGTTTTCAAAAGCTTCCGTTTCTGCAACGTGAAAACAGCATTTTCAAATTTATCCGCCCTGGAAAGCGTTTTTAAAGCTCTGTTTTCCTGGACTCCTTGTTCTAGCGTGGATGGAAGGCCAAAACAAGAGGAAAAGATGCGTTTTCAACGGAAACGTATTAATGTTGCCAAATCTAGCAACAAATTGCTAAGTCGGCAACACCGCAGGCTACCCAGGCATTTCTGCTTGTCCCGCTAAATGTCACTAACCCTTCCACTTACTCGCGGCCTACAGCTACAGCAGCCGAAGCAAGCGTGAAGCTGCTTCCGCTTGCAACACAGGCCCTCACATCTCAGTATTTCCGTCCTGTTACTTCTAACCCCCTTTTTTCCTTTCAGAGGCCCCAGCTCCCATAGCAGACGCTAGCGTGAGGCTGCCTCCACTAGCAGTGCAGGCTACACAGGCTCTTCAGGATGTCACAACCCCACCCCCTTCCCATGGCCTACAGCTACAGCAGCTGAAGCAAATCCGCTCTGGCTGCTGTCCCGTACTAATTGCATCTTTGGGGGAGCGCTCTGGGTCCGGGCTTAAACCCGAGCTCGGACCCCTCTCCCCGGACGGGGTGAGTACCCCGGGCTCGAGAGTAATGACTGAGCTCGGAGCCTTCTCCCCGGACAGCACGCCAAATACGCATAACCTTTACTCTGTTCATTATATGTAAGTGTGAACTCGTGAAACAGTTAAACGTGACTGTGGCAACATTTTATTATGTTGTTTGTTGTATCTGGAAAATCAGAAACAATATGTCTGGTGAGTGGCACTAACAGGTTAATCGCGTTTGAAAATTATGTACCACCTACACTAAACTATACCCTAAAGCTAACCAACTGTTGTTTCTACAAGACTTTGAGCTCTTTTGTGGAATGACTCATGACACTTGTTTCATGGGACTTGTACCCGAGCGCTCTGCACCATAAGTGCAATGCTGTACCAGGTGGGCTACAGAGCAAGTTTACTACATCACATAAGTCACACATATGGTGAAAAGTGTGTGATGCAAATGTTCAAATGTATTCACTTCTAAATCACGCACTATAATAAGTATTTTGATGTCATAACAGTATTGTGCAAGGAACCGCGCAAAAACAAACCTGTATTAATCAATAATCTGCCCCTATAATCATAATTTCTGTTAAATGGAACATAGATTTATTGCTGTTTTATCGGCATTAGTGTTCATTTCAACTGGAAACTGCAGCAAAATGTATGTATATATACATTTACATTTATTCATTTGGCAGACACTTTTATCCAAAGTTACAGTTGAGGAAAACAACAAACGATTCATCATAAGATGGCAATAAACACGAGAAGTGCCTGTTATACAAGTTTTCAGTCATTGTTCAAAACAATAAAGGCTAGGACAGGAATATATTAAGGGAAAATAAGAGCAAAGAAAAAGTGAAAGAAATACAATTATTAGAAATACAGAGTTCTGGCATGAAACTCTAGATGGCGCAGTCCGATAGGTCTAACTCAATCTGACCTAATGACATAATTATCACATGGCACAGCTGATTGGTTCTCTCCTGTATCAGTAGCCAATGAGCTCGCTGCTCAACATTCAAATACATGATTAGTGTTTGCAGTAGCAGTTGCAGCTTGCTTCAGAAACCCTCCACCTTCCCCAGCTCCACCTGTATAGATCTGCTATGAGGTGATTCATGTATGCTATATGGGGGTTATTTCATGTGTTATATTTGCAGCAGCAATATTTCTTACATGCTCACAGCAGCATGTTGTGGATGTATTGGCAGTAGCAAGTCTCGGTACTTGCTCTGCTGCAGCAGCGTAGCGGATCTATTCCGCCAAGACCAAATACATTAACATTGTCATGTACATTACCATGCCAATCCCTCCGAGAGTTGTCATGACAGAAATAT
>NW_015536698.1:367793-379244 GCF_001515605.1 Sinocyclocheilus anshuiensis | reverse complement strand
GGATCTATTCCGCCAAGACCAAATACATTAACATTGTCATGTACATTACCATGCCAATCCCTCTGAGAGTTGTCACGACAGAAATAATATTTTTTATTTATTTTTTAAAAAAATTTTAGGAGGTAGTTAGATGCTCACGGAAGAGATAGGTTTCAGTTGTTTCTTGAAACTTGTGAGGGATTCAGCTGTCCGGATGGAGATAGGTAGGTCATTCCACCAGTGGAATGTCTTAGCAGAATTCTTGCAGAAATGTAGGCATAGTCACGCATTAGCTGGGTAGCACCTGGGTCGTTCATCATTAATGAACTGACTTTAGCTGGAAAAATTACTTTATTTATTTATTTGTTATTGTCTTCTTGCATTATTAACAAACTATTTTCCTGTTTTAACACTGTAAAGCTGCTTTGACACAACCAGTATTGTATAAAGATGACTCTTTGTTATTGTCTTCTTGCATTATTGACAAACTATTTTCCTGTTTGACACTGTAAAGCTGCTTTCACACAACCAGTATTGTATAAAGCGCTATACAAATAAAGGTGACTTGACTTGACCCCCAATGTGAATCTGTAGAATAATGTCATATCTTCTATAGGTTCTATAATGTTACCATCAAATAATCATCGAAGAAAATGAGAGAAAAATGATAGGTTGTTAAGAATAGCTCAAGCTACTAACCGTGCAAGGGGACACCTTATATGCATATAGGGCATTAGGAGATTTCTAGGAATATTCTTACTTTTTTTAAAAATTTTTATTTTCAAGGGCCTAATTGTTATGACCATAGGCAACATATTAAATATGCAGCTTCTCTTTTGCTTAAAATATTCTAAGAAGTATGATTATGCAAGGTTCAGTGCTCTTGATTTCATCAGGAGCCAAACAAATCCATACAGAATATAACATCAGAGATGAGATGTGTGCATTAAACTTTAATCCTAAACTTTGTCAAACTGCAGCCTGAAACACAACCCCAGTCATGTCTTTAGACGAGTTCCTGTTATAAACATAAATATAAATGTGACTTAACAGTGACACTTTAAAACTGGATGACTTTCCTTTTTCTGTGGAACATAAGAAGATATTTTGAGAAATGTCTCTGTTTATTTGTCCATAGAATGGAAGTCAATGTTAAACAAAACTATGTCATTATCAACATTGACGCTTGAAGACTACTGCAGGAATAGGTGCACATGTAAAAGGCCACATCTGATCAGCAAGATCTTTTGTTCAAGAGCATCACTTAAAAAGCAATCAAATGTGTTAGTATTTAAAAAGGTGAACGAGGTGAGTCTTGCATAGCATTGCGTATGTTTGAGAGTGGGTGCTAGGATGTGCTTGAGATGGATGTCCCACAAACTGCCAAAGGCATTCATGACAGAAAAAAACCCTAAAATGAGTCATCTGCTCCTGTAGAGGATTTCAGGTCACATCACACACACGCACACGCGCACACACACACACACACGCACGCACGCACACACACACGGTCTGCAACAGCCATCTCTTGAAATGTACCATCTGCTTTAAGAAAAATGTACAACTGTTACTTTAAAACAGTGAAAAAAGTGTCACATGTTACATTTGACTATGCGTGACTGAACTTGTATTAGGGAGAACTAAATAATTTTCAATGAAATGTCTGGAACAAAGGATGAATGTAGTCTTTTTTTTTTATTCTATTCAATTTAATAGAGATTATATGACAACTGATAATCATATGAGTTCTGCTCTGTGTCCTTGAAACGGCAAATGACCGGCCCCGCACAATTTCTAAAACCCACACAACATAAATTGGATTTTAAGTTCCATATTTTCATTTACACTTCACCGTTAGCAGAAAAAAAAACAGCTACTGCAACAGTAAAATCAGTGTTTTTATTTAGACAAGAGCCTTAGAAGAGAAACTCATTCACTCTGTTTTCTACAAGAGCTGAAGATGAGACACTTCAGAGTCTCCTGGCAAGATAATGCTGCACTCTTTTCTCCGTCTTCATCCCTCTCTCTCTCACACACACACACACACACAAATGACAGAAACATTGGGCTCATTCACAGTGCATGTGGCTGAAGAGCAAAGTACACAAAATCCTCTTTGCACATTTTGTACTGAGACTGATTCTCAATTAATTTATCATCAACCATTTGGTGCTTCCAAATATTATTATTAATTTATTTCTCAGTATCACAACCATATAATTTATCTATTGGATCATTATTATATGTGCATGGAAGTGAATTACACTTCCTTTAATGCTAGGTAAATTATAATACAGCAGCACTTCCATTAGTGCATAATTACAGTACAATAAGCAAAACTAGGCAATAATAAAAGGAAATTCTCAAAAGCAATGCAAATGGGTGAATATCTTCATCTCTCTTTTACCCAAAAGCTTCGTATCCCATTCATCGTACGATACAGAGAAGGAACCAAATTAGTTGGGAGATATTTAAATGTGAACACATTTGGTCAACTGCATGACTGACGCCACATAAAACACACAAATGACAGGCACATTTTGACACAAGTACATTTAAATTAGAATTTAACAGGTCAAAGTAGCACTTTACCAAAAGCAGCCAAACTTGAGACGACACCTCCAAGTTGTCACAGACACCAGCGGGTAGAAAGTAACTAATTTTACAGTACTTTAATATAGTGGTATTTATGAAGCAACATCTACTGTTGGAAAACTTTCCAATTTTCCATTATTTCGAGACTCAATCAGCTGGTTTGCTATTGCACACCCACCTTGAATAAAAAACAAAATAAAATAAAATAGGATAGCCTGAATATATTTAAAAGTTAAGACTCAACATCTCAAAGGAAAATCTTGATTTATCAAATATGTGCACATATTTTAAATATTTAAGTTTCAAGGTCTGTTGAAAAAAAACAACTACACATTATTGCACATTGGAATCACAAATTCTCAGCACGTCAGTCACGAACAGAACAGTCTCCCTCTGGGAGAAAGAAGGTGAATGTAGGTGAGGCACCTGGCGTCTCTGTGGAAGACACAGAGCATTGCATTCAAAACACAGCATTGCAAATTGCACAGTGGAGGATTGAAAAATGAAGGGCTTAGCCAGATGAATGTTTTTCCCGCTTAGCTCTTCTGCAGTTTGTGTTTAGACAATTAGATGCGGCAGGCAGAGGGAGGAATGACACTGACTGATGGGCAGAATAACCCAACATAGGCGCCACTGAAGATATACAACTATACTAACAAAGAAAGTCGCAAAATACCAGCAAGGAAACAAAGAGAATCAACAGAGACAGGCTGCTATTTGCCCAGTTTAGAGAACTGGAGATTTCACATATAATCCTTTTATCCTTCGATTGTCTTTACAGTCTGTTGACAAAATCCGAAGGAAAATCAGCAGAACAGCCATTGCAACGATCCTGATTCATTAAGCACCCAAAAAGGCTTAGCAGAGAACAATATATTAGATTATTAGTCAAAATAATTTTTTATCAGGGAAAAAGTGTTCGGAGAGTTCCCAAGTGAGGAGGAAGAGAGCAGTTTCAGGACGGAAAACAGTGCACTTGTTAGTATTGGTCACGTTTGGTTGAGGTACAAGTTCTCAAGATGTTAAAAGACGGCTTGTGTGAACACTATAAAGGTAATGAGATGATTTCAAGACCAAGGGACAGTTTTAGAGAATGAACATTTGGCAAATAGGGACACTAACTTAAAAAGTCATGAGGCTGAAATTCTTCAGGCGGACGTTATATGAACTATAAGATGAGGGCCGAGGTCTCGGTGATCAGGAGCTCGGTGTTGATGTTCTCTCAGGTCTGCTGGAGACCCACTAGAGCACAGCTTTCTTTCCACAACTTGTTTTGCAGCCGTTCGTCATAAGAAAGTGCTGAAGACTCCGTCTTGCGTCCGTTGTACAGATACAGTCCTCCGATCCCCTCTAGCTCGGAGGCAGCTGCAGCGTAGATGGCTGTGGATGCTCCTTCTGCAGGCGTCTGTGGATGGACAGGAATCAGAGATGAAGTCAACACAGCTGTGGGCACGTTAAGAATATTGAAACTGAGACTATCTAAGAAGGACAGGAAAGATGTTCCCGATTCTGGAGTAAAAATATAAATTTGTCATTTCTGCCAATGTCGTTGACTTCACTCATCCTTGTACGTGACAGCCATCGCAATGTTACAGTAATGCAGTTGTTACAGCGTTCCTTCATTTGTGCTGCAGTGTTCTTCTGGGCACTTGAAGTCTAACCCTAGTACTTGACATATATCTTTAGCTGCAAGCTCTGGTAATTGCCACTTACATCTGCACTTTCTTGTAAGTTGCTTTGGTAAATAAACCTGCGGCAAAATACTAGTATTATATCTGTATTAGGACTGTCAATTTGTCATTTGGTTACACTTTAGAATAAGGTTTAAATTGTTAACATTAGTTAATGCATTTGGTATCATGGCTTTTTTATAGCATGGAATATATTCAAATACACTAAATATAATATATACACATTAACTAAATGCTAATTTAAACAGTTTGTTAAAATGTAAAAAAATGTATTAAGTATATGTAGAAATTAACATTAACATATATTAATAAATGTTGTAAAACTATATGAATATTTTTTTTATATAACACACTTAATCCTGCCTCCTGAACTGTGTGTACATTTCTTTTTCAGTGAATGAGAAAAGAGCTCTTTACACAGGACACATTCCTGAAACACACTTGAATGAAACAGAACAATATGTGTTACAAAATAAATATTTCACCCAAAAAGGAGCGTCAGTAAATGATGACAGAATTTTCATGTCATTTTCACAATGGATGTCAATGAATGACAAAATGGTTTTGGTCACCAACATTCTACAAATTATCTTCTTTTGAGTTCAGTAGAAGAATATAAGTCATACAGGATTAGATAAACATTAGTAAATGATGACATAATTTTCATTTTTTGGGTGAACCCCTTTAACTGTTTTGACATGACATCTCAAAATCCTGTGCTCTTGATGCAAAATGCAACTCAAATGAAAACCAACGACTTTTTGTAATGTCTATTGAATGCATTACTTAACACTGTAATGTCTTAAATTATCTTTATTTTGGGGCTTCTCCCCATTTGATTATGCAATTCAATTTATTTATCGTCAGTCCTAATTCGTATGCTCCCTCATGTGACACTTGCCTCATGTTTACACGTGATGCTTTCCAGCTGCAATGGTTAATTATTCAAATTATCCTTCTAATTGCAAATGTTATGGCTCGCTTCCACATCAGAAGATCTAAAAGTTGGGCTGCACAGTTGGTGAGATTGATATGCAGACGATCAGTTGGACTATGACCTCCAGACGGATCAATTACACAGGACAGCTGATCTTCTCTAAAACCGCTGCCAGATTCTGCACTTCAAACGGCTCTCTTTGAGGCCAGGCAATTGGGGCTGAGCACTGTTTTTCTCTTTTCTACATCTCTTTCGTCTGAGGGAATTTGGATTAAACTACAGGAGCCACAAGGTTTCTCTATACTGAGCTGAATCAATACAGCACAAAGAGTGTGAGAAAAGCTTCTCTCTTAAAGCTGTTAGTATTGGTCCATACGGGGCCTGTGTGCTTAAGGTGAAATGGAACAACAGCTGCGGTACAGAAAGACTCGACACCTTTATATACTGTTTTATAGGGCTGATCACAACATTTACAGTATATATTCCGCAATGCTAGAAATGCGTCAACCAGTAGAGATTTTGCTGGGTCGTATATACATTTATTTGCATGGCTGTCAGTGAGTAGGGCTGCTTTACATTATTTTTATGTGAGTGACAGTACACTGTAAAAAAATATTTTTCAAAGTCATAAAGATTATTGGGTACATGTTACAAAAAAAAGAAAAAAAAGAAGAAAAAAAATACAATTTCTACTTAAAGCGGTCATATGACGCGATTTCAATTTTTCCTTTCTCTTTGGAATGTTACAAGCTCTTGGTGCATAAAGAAGATCTGTAAAGTTGCAAAGACTAAAGTCTCAAATCCAAAGAGATATTCTTTATAAAAGTTAAGAGTCAGCCACACCTACCTAAAACGGCTCGTTCTAACACGCCCCCACATGTCTACGTCACGATGTGGGAAGATTGTCCAGCCCGGGGTCGTCACATGTGGTTGCCGCAAGCCCGCCCGCCGCGCCGTTCTCAAGCCCACCGGCCGCCGCTCACTCTAGCCGGCCTCCGCTCTCTCTAGCCGCCGGCCTCTGCTCACTCTAGGCCTCTGGCCTCCGCTACCTTCATTTAAAAACTGCATGTTGTGTTCACTTGTGTTATCTTTGACTAATATTTAAATTTGTTTGATGATCTGAAACATTAAAGTGTGACAAACATGCAAAAAAATAATGAATCAGGAAGGGGGCCAACACTTTTTCACACCACTTTATATGTAGTCTAATTCAATGTAATTCAATGTGTTACTTGCTGATTCCTCACAATTATTTGTGAAATTAACTAGCAATTTCTGTGTGAAAACAATCTGATATAGGATTAGCTTTATATCAACTTTTCAGGGTATATAACGTGAAGTAACAGGGAATAACGAGAAAATGCAGACTGGATCGACTGCTATTTTACAACTGCTTTAAATGTAGCTCAACCATTTAGAAAATTATGGCCTGGTTTCACAGACAGGGCTTAGACTAAGCCAGGATTAGGACATAGTTCAATTAGGACATTTAAGTAATTTTTCATAAACGTGCCTTAGAAAACACATTACTGGTGTGCATCTTGAGCCAAAACAAAGGCACTTATATATTTTAAGACCAGTCAGTGCAAGTTTCTTTCAGTTGACACAGCTCAGACTTACATTTTAGTCTAGGACTAGGCTTAAGCCTTGTCTGTGAAACCGGGGGGTTGTTTCATAATAAAGCAAAAAGCCCCAAGAAGCTGAGGTTTACAGTTATCATATTTTATAAAATATCTATTCGATACGTTAACATTAGTTATAGCTAACATGACATGAGAAAACAATACCTTTACAGGATTTAGTAATCTAGATTAATTTATTAACTTGTCAATTTCTACATAAACTAATACATTTCAAATTCAAGTATACATTATATTCATTATATTCTATAAACAAACATGAATTACCAATGTAATTATAAACTGACATTTAATAAAATCTGTAAAAATGTTGTTCACAATACCTAATGCATTACCTAATGATAATGAAACTCAATTGTTTCTTAATAAGTAACACATAAGTATTTTTTTATCCATCAAGTTCCAAATAAAAACAGAGAAAAAAACAAAACAAAACAGAGATTAAGTACCTTGTATTAGTATATATTAATTCACTGGGTTATCTAAAAATACCACATGACTATTTAATATGTAAAGCATTATTTTGTTGAATATTAAGGGAAGATGATGCAGATAACGTGAAGATTTTAGTCATACCACCCTCCCGTAATGTTTTATATCCAAACATTTTTTATTCCTCGGTTTGGGTTCTGACAATTGGAAAAGCTGTCAGGTGAAAAAAGAAAAATGTTGGTGGAAAATTGGTGTAAAATGAGTGTTTAAAAGGAAGTATACTTCAGTTTTGAGAGCACATCTGATTTATAGGAAGGACAGACGTCATATCGCTCTCTTTCCCTGAACACAGACGGTTCCAGAAATAAACTTCAGAAATTGTATACGTATTCAGTATTCACACCATGCACAGCAAGCCCTCTTTTTCAGGGAAAAAATACAAAAAATAAAAACTATTAAAACACCATTATCTTTTACATTTTTTCTTCAACAATATTTTTTTGCTCTTGGATAAAACTTCTCTATCACATTTTTTCTTTTCTCCAAGTGCCTAAAAATTGTATTCTCTACAGTGGGTGTGCTCCTATTTTGAAAGCCTTTGCCTGTTTAGTCATAACAATATTTCCCCTCAAGACATTCCTAATTTGTCATCTTTCCTTTTAAACACGTAGAGCACACTGTCCTCGCTGAGCCCTGTAATTTCTGGGTTTTCTACAGTGCTTCCTGTGCCGCATTCATAATGGACGCCGTGAACCGTGACTCAACCTGACTCGTAAATAAGCACCCTGCAAAAGGATATTGCCGTGCTGATAATGATCACAATGAATCAATATCAACACACCTCACCTCAACAAGGGTACGAGTTTCGCGGAAATTACATTTGTATTTAACAGATTCCACACTGAATTATCTTTTGTAGTACAAATAATTCCCCTTGAGAAGAGGCGAAGGTCACTGCCCATTGTTGTGGTTTTCATATGCTACCTCACCCTGTCAATTGCGCATAACTAAAGAGAGTTGTTCACACATAAAAATGAATGATATACTGTTCTGGCAGAGCGTGCAACACTATCACGTGCTGCTGTTTGCTATTCTGCTCATCTCTGAAGCTCTTTTAGCACAAACGCTGAATTTAATGGACTAGATAGAAACACTTTGATTGGCTGAGGGATGACAGTAAAACAACCTGCGAAAATGGAAGCAATGTTGATCATTTTGAGCCAACACATCAGTGAGCTCATAGATGGGTAGTTATTGTATAAGGTGGCATGTAACATACAACATAAACAGTGAAATCCAAAAGTCTAAAATCTCATTCAAAATCTGGAGATATTATACATGTATATGTGTGTGCGCATGTATGTAATTGTATATTTTATTTTTCCTTTCTCATTCGTGTTTTCATTTTCTTACACTGATCTGAAATTCAATAGGTGTAACAAATACTCTTAAAGAAGATGAAAGAATCACATCTGATTAACACACGCACACACAAACACACACACACACACACACACACACACACACACACACACACACACACATACACACACACCTTTGAAGCAGAGACAATATAAATCCAATTATTGTTCACCCTGACACAGCGGCTCCAAACCTTTAGATTTAAATACGAATTCCAAGAGATTGGGTGAGACAGACAGATGGAGAAGAAAAAAAGAAAGAGTGAAAACAGTGTCTCCCGGGATACACTGCTCTGCCACAATGCCTTATTGCAACATATTGGGGCAGGTGGGTTTGTCACAAAGTGTTGTCATTCAACAGTGCACCTTTGTCAGTAACTCTAAAGTAACTCTAATGCAACGTATCTGAGGGAAGATATTCATGAACTTGCTAAACTAAATTTAATGCGTTTTAGATATGAACGCTGGGAATTCTATACTGGACTGATAAGTAATGACATGGATTTTAGTTATTTTTCAATTTATCAGTATTATTCAGTTTTGGATATTTATTTGCTGATATTTAATTGTGGATATGCTTCTGCCGGTTTTTAGATATTGACGTCACATAGCACTCGAAAGAGCTAAGAAAGGGCTAGAAAAATGTTACTCTTTAAGAGAGCTTTTAAATAATAGGGGTCCCAACCAGGGTTATTATAGTTCAATTAAAACCACACACACAAAAAAATAAAAAATAAATAAATAAAAATAAAATATAAAATACATATAAAATATAAAAATCTTGAACTTATTTTATTTCAGCTAAAAACAATAGCTACCCATATTTCATATTTTGCATCATCTATCTATCTATCTATCTATCTATCTATCTATCATAAATAGTACAGATTTTTAATATTTTTTCATTTAACAGTTAGTCTATAATCTGAAAATAATTGCTATCTTTTTAATATTGAAAATTTGCATTTTTAATTACACCCACTTAAAAGTGGCGCATTCACTCTAGTGTCTAGTTCCACCTCATTTCCCGTTCTCTCTCTGTCCTGTCATAAAAAGTGGCAACAAAGCCAAAAAATGAACCCAAACACGAGTGAAACTGAAGCTCTACACCTCAAGAATTCTCTGAGACAAATATGTCCAGGCAATTATTAGCCTCTAGTAAATTAATGAGGTTTTATAGAGGGAAATATGATTTGCCTTACCCTGAAGAGCAGTTTAGCGAAAGGTTTCTTGGCCAGCTGGGCTAGGCTAGACAGATTGCCATACAGGGCTGTGTCCACCATGCCTGGGTCCACTGCGTTAACTGTTACAGGGTCACCTCTGACCCACAACAGGTTCTGCAGGTGGTAGGAGAACAGCAGCAGGGCCAGTTTACTCTGGGCGTATGCACCATGAGCACTATAACACATCCTGTGCAAGAGAGAGAATGGGAGAAAAGAAAGAGGCACTGAGTGTGGTTAAACAGCTATTTTGATGTCAGTGATCATTGATGTATTGTTTACTGTAATTTGTGTTTGTAAACCCATTATAACAATAATTTGCTTGCTTCAAGTCTGATTATTCACAACAGCAGTGAATCTTAAAGTTATTTTTATATTTCTAATATAATTTAAATATTTTTCTATATAGTGTTACCTTTTTTAAGTTTTTCATGTAATATATATATTTTTTTCAACTTCATTTCAACTAGCATATTTTAGCATTTCCATTTAATCTTAATAATTGTAGTTTGAGTTAATCACAAACACAATTTGCAACACATTTTACAGTACTTCCATCATGACGCATTTCTCAATGAAACAGGATATTCAATAAGGAAAAAAAAACTATAGGGCAGGACTTGATTTTATGCATCAGGAATTGATTGGATAATTAAAAATGAGCTTTCCATAATAGAATTGGATCAGAGGATGTGATCTCTATACAACAGGCGGTTGGAGGAGCGCTGAAAAATGAGAAGGCTTGATAACGTCATGTGAAAAGTTAAGTTGCTTCAAAATGATTACATTTTCATGAAGGATTCTGCAGACATTTTTTATATCTTTGAAATAACAGCTGACATGATCAGACGTCTTTTATACACTCTGGGATTGCCCATCAAGACAAGCATTTTAAATATTCAATACCAATGCAATAACAATACCTGACATAATATTCAGTCATTTATAAATACATATTAATTTTAAAACAATGACAAGAAAAACTAATTTTAGGCTGTTTGTTCTATTGTAATTAGTATCTTTGTTCTCATTTTATTACTGACTATATACTAATTTACTTGTTAACTTGAATGTTTTCTTGATTGATTGTTCGATTAAAAATACTTGATTTCAACATGTCAGTTTTCATTGAATTTGTTAATGTTGTATATTAACATTCAACTTATAAAATAATTTGTTAAAAAGCATATTAGTTTTAGCTGTGGTATTGAAATTGTCATAGAGAATCATGAAATTTCACCAGCATTGGTCTCAGGACGATGCTATATGCTTTAGGGAGGTCTGAGTATAAGATACGCTTGAAAGCATCTAGAGGAGACAGTGACCCTCACATTAACAAACCAAAAATCTTGCATTTCTATGCAAGTGTCGAAGTCCTAGAGTGCCCTAGAATGAAGAATCCATGTCTAATCTTTCAGCTGACTCATTTATCCGTTATTTATACCAACAGATGTCTTTGCGCCCACCACCGCTTCTCTCCCTCTCTCACCTTGAAGAACATATTTATTAGAAATCTAGAAATCCAACCCACAGCAT
>NW_015536698.1:365440-367681 GCF_001515605.1 Sinocyclocheilus anshuiensis | reverse complement strand
CCCCCCACCCCACACACACACACACACACACACACACACACACTTAACATACAGCGTGACAAGAAATCATCACCAGTTGCAGACGGGCACCTTGTTTGCTGTATCAGATTTGCTGTTTGTCAGTATTTATTGTAACACTCATAACCACCCATTCCTGCCTCCCAGCATTCGGTCAATCAGTAGACACATGGTGCTCTGAATCACGCTGCATGTTATAGCGACAGTGTCCTTGAGCTGCGGAGTCTCTGCAGTACATGACTGCAGTAACGGATGAGGTCTCTCAAGACTGAAAAGCAATAAAAGCAGACGTGTGGAAAAAATAGAATAGTGGCAATATTTTGAGGAATAAAGCAGATGTAAACAGGACGGACAGATCTGCACTACAGGAAGTTCTGTGTTTTAATATGAGACGGAGACGTTTTCGCCTGTAAGAATATTAGGGATGTACCAATATTAAAATTCTGGCTAATAAGACAATATTATTTTCATGATGGCAACTGATGAATGGTTAATATTAAAATCCAATACTAAAGGCAATCATTTCAAATGCTACACAGGAATGCAGGCATCACAATATTATAATTCATCGTATGAATGGATATTAATTTTAAGATCTGCTAAAAATGAAGAACATTTAACAGTGTTAACTGACATTAAATTATTAGTGTTTTTAAATTATTGAGTGTTAAAATGATGAGAAAGATAATACGTGTAATGTAGAAATAGGAAAATGAGCAATTTTACAATTACTATTTCCACATTTACCATTTTATTCATTTTCAAAATTACTTTTAAATGGTGAATAATAATACAACTTAATTTATCTTATTATCTTAAGGTGGCATATGTCTCAATTTTATTTTTTTTGTATTCATATTTGCGCACATTGGGTCTGTAGGCTGCTTCTGCCTGCATGTAAATAATAATAATAAAAAAACCTAGCCTAAATTTTTATGTTTTATAAATATGCAATTTACTAGTTATTCCAAGCTCAAAGTAGAATATTTTTTTAGTTAAAACACAAAAACATAAACATCCTTAAGAATATACATAATAAACATAATATTATTGTGGACAATGGACTGCCTTAACTGTAAGTATTTATACTGACCATGTCTCATAAACCACATTTCATAATAAAATCCATAACGTTAAGTACACATTGCACAATAACAACTCTTGTTGGGAATGAAAGTTTCGATGAGTGGGATATGGAAGATATGATGAGTAAGATGTTAATGCAGTGACCGGTGGCTTCAATGACTGATCTGTACAGACTCAAAAGTGATTTGTTTGTGAATCTGACTACAATTACTACTGGTTCATATGCTTTGTTAGGGGCCAAGCACCGGAGGTGCTGCTGCCCCTATATTGTGTCTGTTAGTTTTCTTCTTATTATTATTTTTCCCCAATGGGAGTCTATGGCAGCCCTGTGAACCATTAGTAGGAAAATGATGAAATTCATCACTTGTAGTGATGGCCATAAATAGTGAAATGACCTACTTTGGGGCCCCTAAGACCAACTCTATAGTGCCACCACCAGTTCAAAAATTCACTTTTCAAACGGTTATAGCGTTTGCTCTAGAACAATCAAACTTATTACATCATTACTCTCATCATGCTGATAACATTCAACAGCTTACATAAAGACTCCACCCATTACAGTAGCGGCCATTTTGAAAAGTACTGTATTCAGTTTTTTTCACTGCTACTCCGTCACAATTTGTTCAATTGGCTCAGATGATCTTCAGACCGAGCCGCGCAGAAATGACTGAACAGAATTTTGATAATCATCTTTGTTGAAAAAAAAATATTTACAAAATATAATTTAGGTAAGCAACATTATACGGCCATGATGTTTCCCCGAATATCAATAGCAACACGACTGCAATGTGACACTGATTTTATACAATAGTATTTCAATAAACAATAAGTTAACATTAAGTGACTTTTTTTAGACAAAATATTGACTGTTTTAGCTTAATTTCGCTGACGAAAACAGCTCCGATCAAAGCCACAGCAGAACTGTTGTCTGAGCAACACACAGCGGTGTTTCGTTACTGAATGAATCCACGTTTTTGAACGAATCGAGTGAGTCAATGATTCAGTGGCCCATTCATAAGGACAGTCACTTGCCTCGTTTCTGAATGAATCAGCCGTTTGAATTAATCGGTTGAATGAATGACTAAATGACGCACTCATTAAAACAGACATTTGCCGCCACCTACTGGTGGTTTAGTC
>NW_015536698.1:356076-365033 GCF_001515605.1 Sinocyclocheilus anshuiensis | reverse complement strand
TCAAATTGTCTGTGTAAATGCATCTAATGCCACTTCAGATGCAGCTTCTGTTTCCTCAGCAGTGGAAAGATAGAGTTTGTTAATACTTATTTAATTTGAATGGTAAACTCTACAGTTTCTTATTATTCTAACTGAATGAATTGAAACAAAGAAAGAATTTGATGTGAAAGATGACACATTTAATAAGGTTAGGGGAAAAAATATTAAAAACCATTAATTAAAAACCTTTATTTGACCCTCTAACTCTAGCACTTTCTATTCTATTTTAATTCTACGTTATCTATATTTATCTTCTTTTTTTATTTAAAAAACAAACAAACAAACACTAGGTTTCTATTTTTTCTATCTACTTGTTTTTCTTTGTGTGTGTGTGTGTGTGTGTGTGTGTGTGTATATATATATATATATATATACACACCTTGCTACGTGTACTGCGGCTAACCGAGACTTGTCATTTGCACATATATTGTTGCTCTTTTGTTAGTTTTGACTGCTTTTATTGTCCTCATTTGTAAGTCGCTTTGGATAAAAGCGTCTGCTAAATGACTAAATGTAAATGTTATAAACATAGTGGGAAATGACATTTGTTTTGTTACATACAGCAACTAATTTTAAGTTAACTATTTCTTCCTCTTTCCAGTCACAGAGCACTTTATTTTGAGAGTTGTTTAAGTGAGAGAAAATCTGTAACTTAGTCCAGATTGGGGGAATTGTAATGTTTAATAATTTCTTTTATTATGTAAATAATTTTTGCATTGAAATTTGCATAGATTTTTGTTTGTATATGCTGTAAATTATAGTTCTTAGAAAGAAAATCGGAATCGGCAAAAGTCGGTATCGGCAGGTCTCACTTCCAAAAAATCGGAAATCGGAATCAGTCAAGAAAATTGCAATCGGTGCATCTCTAAAATATGTTAGTATAATAATGTAGCTTAGCATGCTAATCTGGACAACATGCTAAGTAATGCTCTTATGTAATCATTCTCACACTGAAAGCTCTCCTCAGCAGCCTGATGAGTGTCTGACTGACTGAATGGCACACTCTGCTGGGCCACAGGCCCCGAACCCTCCAGGTTGTGGGTTCGAATCCAGTGTGGCACACAACATGTGGTGCACTTATATACAAAATCTTAAGAGTGTTTTGTGCTTTTGAGATGCACATTGTGGAGCTTTTGACTGTTTGGTGTGATGTGCTTTGATGACTTTGCTGTGACTGTTATGCTTGCTGTACATGCTGTGCTTGTAGTGCTTGCAGTGGTAGCTATGCTTGCTGCACCTTCGGTCCTTGGCCCCCTGCTTACAGCTATATTTTTGTTTTGTTTTGCTTTGTGTACAGTCACAAAAAGACAATATGGACTGAATTCAAAATTCTGACTGCAAACACAGAGCACACAAAATTGGATGTCTTTTGCATGTAACGCTATACATTCAGCAATGGTCCCGGGCACAATGGAATATAATTAGATTTTTGAATATGAGTAGGAAGATTATATCTTTGTCTTTAGGCCTGTCACGATAACAACTTTTTGTTATGCGATATATTGCCTACACCACGTTATGTACAAGAAGATGCAAAAGACACAAGCACAAGTGGAATGTACAAAACATGGTGACATTAATTTTGAAGTAAATATAATGGGCGATATATTGCGTCACCAAAAATTATTGAGGTCATGTACATATATTGCGCGATAAGTCGATATATTGATTATTGCGACAGGCCTATTTGTCTTTAAGATTTGGCTTGTCCTTTCCATTCACTAAAAGAATCTCAATTATAATTCAAAAAGCTTCTAACCTTCCCTGCAAGTCATCCTGAATTAATCTTCCTCCATAGTGGGTAGCTGAAGACATAATGACTATTCGGGAAAATTTCCCAGGTTTGCCTGACTTCTTCAGCACATCCAGAAACAGGATTGTCAACAGGAAATGGCCCAGGTAGTTTAGCCCAAAGTGCAGCTCAAATCCATCCTCTGTTCTCCTCTCCGGAACAAGCATAACACCAGCTGCAGATATAAAGGAACATCATTGGTGATATATTGTGAACAGACAGAATATGCAGGACACCGGGAAGAATCCTACTAGGCTTGATCAAGTATTCACACCTTGAAAATGACTCATGAGTCCCTTCTGAGTCACTCTTTCCTCTGGTTTGAAAAGCGATGAGTTTCATGCGCTTTGAGAACACTGTACCACATGCAGCTCTCTGAATACTGTGGATTAGGTATTGCTGGTTTATTGATTTGCGTCTTTTTTAACAGCTTTTAGCGCACAGAAGGATATCAGAGATGTCTTCATATGAAACTGAACTAACGAATAACCATTTCCTCCACTAATGTTCTTAATGTGTTTTTTTCTTGTTCATTCATGTTCTTGCTGAGAAGAAATAATAGTTTTGATGAAAAGATGTGAAGAACGTGTCACATTCACACATAAAAATATCCTTCCACAGAAACGAATGTCTTTAAAAAGAGTGCCACAAGATAATTAAAGTTGGTGGATCCCAATATTAAATGGATGTAATCTGGTTTAAAACCCTGACCGAGACTGAGCATCAGCATTCATACGGGAATAAGCTTCTGCTCTTGAAAACATGTTTCATCATTATTTTGCTCTTAACAGAATTACAGTTCAGTTTGCAGGAGAAAACAGTAATCAGGATTATAAAAATGTCCTCAGCATATTAAATGAACATGAAACAATATGTTTTTTTTTTTTTTTTTTTTTATTAAACTCATGCTGAAAAGTAGGGCTGGGCGATACACCAAAAATGTTATCATGATATTTTGTTCCATATCATACAACATTGATATTTATCACAATATTCATTTACCATTAATGGAAAAAGACATGCTTTCCAAATGTTTGGTAGGCCTTAAGAATTAATGTATATAAATTGTTTGTTCAAACTCCATAGAGTAAGATACCTTTTAATTTAGGGCCCTATGAAACCCATTTAATGCTCTCCATTTTATTTTTTTGGATTCTGTGTTTTATTATTTAATACAAATTTATCATCAACAATGGTGTCTAATGAAATAAATTGATAACTTTAACAGTTGATTAAATCTTTTAAAATGTAATCAAATTAAAATATAAAAATTTATTTACCACAAAACACTTAATTTTTATTTTTTTGTCAGTTCTGCAGAACTGTATAAATTAAAATGGGTGAAAAAAAAAAAATCTTATATGATATTTCTTAAGCCAACTGTTTTGCCGCTTTACGTCACCTGCATCTGGACCAAAAAGCTGCGCTTGAACACACTGCACAGATTATAGCCGACTGCAAACTAGCATGTGCGTTCTGCACCTGTGTGCAAGGAATGAACTGTATATCATCAGGTATCAATAGTATACAGGTGCATCTTAATAAATTAGAATGTCTTGGAAAAGTTCATTTAGAAACCTTTGCAGGTGTTTTGAGTTGATTAGCTGATTGGCATGTCACCATATTCTAATTTGTTGAGATAGTGAATTGGTGGGTTTTTGTTAAATGTGAGCCAAAATCATCACAATTAAAAGAACCAAAGACTTAAACTACTTCAGTCTGTGTGCATTGAATTTATTTAATACACGAGTTTCACAATTTGAGTTGAATTACTGAAATAAATGAACTTTTCCACGACATTCTAATTTATTGAGATGCACCTGTACAGTCATCATTCAAAAGGAGAAACCGAAACAAGGATATACAAGATACGCAGATATACGAAATGTAAACAAAGCAGAACTTGCTTACCATTTTGAATATCAGTTATGTTGATAACTTTCTTCATTTTAAGTGACTCATGTTGATATGAAAATATTAGCGTATTGGAATGCTTGAGTAAGATAATGTAACTTTATAACAGCCTTCTGTCTAAGCCGTCTTGACTTGCTTGCTCGTTTTCATCACTTTTGCTTTAATTCTCATGCACTGACCCATTTACTAAACTGAGCATTCAATAGACCCTTTTCACAATAACGTCAGCTATCTTCCGTTTTTCCGCAAAGCAGTGTATCTGTACTTCCATTATACCTTTACACTGGAGACTTCTTGGGAAAATGCAGGAACAACTTGAAATATAAAGGCGTACGTTAAGACTTAAGACTAATAATGTTAATGTACTTACAGACGGGTTCTTTTGCAAACGTTATTCTACATCTGCTTTAGATGGTTTGGAGGCTAGCTTGAAGCAACTGTAGAAATAGTATAGACTTTAGACTAGGCTTTCAGATTTGTATGATAATGATTACGTATCCACACGAAATATATACTTAAAACCATTTAACTTGTTATTTTGGTTTATGTCATTCCCTGGATAACTTAATTGATTTATTTCAGTTGTTGCTGTGATGATTGTAATAGTGAGTATACTGTGTAAATTCTCTGTGTAGGCTATATTTATATGCAAGTGTAGTTGTTCTGCAATAAAAAAGACAAATGTTGTGACTTTTTTTTTTACTATGGAAAAAATTACATGGACATAAGTCATATTTTTATATATAATATTCTCATATTACGGCAAGTTTCACATCCATAAATGCAAGTGATCTGAAAAGGAACCCAGTATTATCCAGTTTAAGAATAAAATGTCTTTATATTGAAACAATGCAAGAAAGACCGCCGTCAAGCCGTATGTACTACAGAACCTCTACAATTACTTTAAGTCCCCCGTTTAATTTGACTTTACATGTATACCCTCTTTTTCTTTGTGAATTATGATGATCGATCATATTCTATGTTCGTTATAGGCTATATGCAATGTGATTTTAAAAACAGCTGATGTGCGTTTTATAGGACATTTATTTACATAAATATTCACAAATCTGTAACAGTAAAAGCTTTTTAACAGTAAAACAGTCAAAGTTAACAGTAAAAGCTTTTTATGTAAACTTAATATATTTATAATTTTTTTATGAATTATACTGTGTCATGTTTATCAAAATAAAGCGGAAAAATATAGCCTCAATTTTATTGATATTTAAATAGTACAAGCTTTTGTACATACAGTCGTTGTATTGAGCAGTACATAAATTATTGAATGAAAAGGCTTTCTGTTACCACATGTAAATATCTAAAAAGTTTGATTATTTGACAAATATATCTAACCAACTTCATCTAACTGCAATAAAGACAGCAAACACTGCACGAGAGTCGCGGGAATCAGAAAGTATGACTGCTCCGTTTTCAACTCCTCCCTCGACTTAAAGCAACAAATATCGCCAATCGATATTCGGTAAGTTCGTTTGAGATGCCAGATGCCTGTCCTTTAATGAGGACGAGAGAAGACAGCTGCAGTCATCCTCTAATCGTATTTGTGGCAGATCTATAAGTGTCTAGATGAACTCCATGCTGGTAGCGATAGCACTTTACTATGCTGGCGGAAGTCAGAATTCCCTGAGTCAGAACGGAAGTTGCGTGACATCATGTGAAAAAGGTCCATCAGAGTTCTCACTCTCACCGATGTCCCTGATGCCGATTCAACATGTTGAATCGGGAAAACTGCTGCCAACGTAAGCCCAACGAAAGCTGACAAGTAACACACTGCAAGAACTAGCCCGACAGATGCTCGCCGATGGCCAGACGTTGGCCGACGGTCACTTGGTGTGTCCTGGCCTTTATTACCAGATAACAACTCTTGCCATTAGCAATGCCAAATAACATACACTCATCCCGGTATTTGAGGCCTGTGCTTCTGTCACATCTCTCAAATCACACCGCCATGCTGTCTCTCATTTCTTTCAAATGCAACTGCTATCATCTCGCACCTCAATTATCGACTGTATTCACTGTAAAATAAAACCTGGAGGACTTCTGTATTAATAGTAGGCCTGCAGTAATATAAAGCATACTTTGGCGGGTTGTCATAAAGATCTTTGAGTTTCAGTTTATATTTGACAGTTTTGTTTACTGTGTGGAGATGTGCTGATATCGCGTTTGGTCTCGTTCTGTATCGCGTATCTTGTCAGTGTCTGCGCTTGCTTGGCCATTTGTTGTGGAGAAAATAAGGAAAGTGTGTCCAGCTGAATAAATTTAGTATTTTGTTAGATGGGTATAAAAAAGCTTAGTTTATCGCAGCAGCCGTCGCGTGAAGGCCTCCTCGTGTGAAGACCAAAGAGTGTAAAGACCATCGACTCCACCGTGCGACTCCACCGGGCAGGAACACTGGCAAAGGATAAGTATCGCTTTTTATTTCTCCTCTTTCCTATTACTTGTTTCGCTTCTGTTTCAGTTTTTATAACCATTTCTTACTATGTGTAAGTTGTTGTTTTTTAGCATGTGTGTTTGGCAGTGTTATTTTTTAGGATTACTTATGCTCATGACAAGAATAGCATGTTATCTTTATTGAAGTGAATTAGGTTTAAATCGCCGTCATTCATGAATGAATGATATTTTTGCAATTTTACACATAATAATCCACGATGATCACATTACACAAAACTGAAATTGCATGTCAAAATAACACATTGTCAATATTTTTTGAGACCCCCCAAAATTTCACAAATCACGTTTTCAGGGGAGCCCATATCTTATTAAGGGGAGCCAAGCTCCCCCTAGCTCCCCCGTAGTTCGCACCCTGCATATATGTATGTATACATATATATATGTGTATGTGTATGTGTGTGTGGTTGTACATACACATATGTAGTAGTTTTTTTGGTGTTTGGCTTAGTGTTATGTTAGAATCATTATTATACTCTTATACCTTTTGTTCTTTAATATTTTGAATTGTTTTTAGCTTTATTTTTTGCTTTTCATTTAAATGTTAAGTTTTGAAATTTTGTTTTATGCATTTGTCATTTTTATTTGTCAGTTTTTCCTCGCTAGAAGCTGTGTTTATTTCTGCTGTGTTTAATAGGCTGTTAGATTAATCCATATTGAGTAAAAACATCCAGAGCTTATCATTAATATCAACATAAATTTTACCACAATCTTGGTATGTTATTGTTTATTGCCCGGCTCTACTGGAAAGTTAAACCTAATGCATCCTAATGTTATCGATCCATGATTGAAGGATCTCTGAAGAGACAATCAATGTCCCCTGACTCTCCCTCAGACACATGCTTTGTCCTGTCCAGCCGGGGCACTAGAGGGGTCAAGCATTGACCTTTCTGCATCATTAGACCCTCAATGAGGTGGCACAAATGCGTTTGCCCATCAACCGGCATCAGAGGGGAGGGTGTGTGCCACAGAGAACAAACAGGAAAAGGGGAGCATGAATTATTAATTCTCTCTGTTAGGGAGAGGACAGTGTGTGACTGCTCCTGTCATTTTGAGACATTCCCTGGGGCAGGTTTCTAAATAAAAGTCACTCAGTTAAAACAAACAACCCCTAAGGCCCTCAGGACACAGACCAGACATGTCCAACAGAGCGAGCTTAGGAGGACGCAAGAGATTTCAGGTTGAGAGACAAGATGTACGGCACTTATAAATGATAATTAGCTAATACTTTACAGGTTTAAGTTGTTAACATGAATGCATTAAGTATCACAAACTAACAATGAACAGTAATTTTGCAGCATTTATTAATCTTAATGTAAACAAAATATACTATTATACATTGCAATTTCATGTTTGTTCATTACACATGTTCATTTATATAATGTGGAATGTTAAAATGTCTATGGAGAAATGAATATGGACCTAAAATAATAAATGCTGTAACAAGTACTGCATTTTCAGTATTAATTTGATGTGGTGTGACAGATCACTGTATAGATGCCTCAGTTCAAGCGGCAGCGCAGAGCATGGGTGAGCGTGATCATCCCTTCCTCTTTACTACTAGTTTAAACGCGAAATAAACATGAACATCTCATGCCTCATGTAATCCGTCAATCAGTGTTTCAACCTTGGAAAGATGTCAATAAAACAGCTTGTAAACAAAACGTCACATAGCATTTCATTTACCTCAGGCACGTCATCAGTGTCCAGCTCGTTAGTTCGCTAGAGAAATGAAGTGCAGAGAAGAGCATTTCATGAAATATTATACTATATACTCATTATATTTTACTTTACCTATTAGTGATGTCTTAATTATTTAATGTATGTTTAAATAAATCTGTTATGAAACAAGTTATGACAGCCACTGTGTAATTGATTATTTCTCAACATTAAATAAACATTTTATAATTTAAGTAGGGCTGTCATGGTTAACGCGTTAACGCATGCGATTAATTTTACAATCCTTAACGCGTTAAAATAATAAATAAAATAACGCAATTAACGCAAAATTACTGAAGCACAATTTCTATTCTAACCCTTTAACCCAATTTTGCTACTCTGCTTGTGATTAGATCATTTTAAGCCGCTAAACTCCGGGAAAGTTTTCAGTCCAATAATCCAGTAAGCGGTGGCGTACAGGAGTCGTACAGTAAGCACGCGTGAGTCCATTATAATAATGCGTGTATGAGTGCTCTTGACGCACTGATCGCACATTGTATTTATGCACAGGCACAGACATTTCCGTACATTCACATTGTTTCCACACACATTTACGATAATGTTTTAATTTGTCATGTTTATGTTGCTGTGTTTAGTTATACGGAATGGATCCGTGGACTGTAGTAGATATATGCAGTTAGCAGGCTTTTTTGCGGTTTAGGTTTTTTTTGGCATCTCCATGTGGTCTTGTTCGGTATCGCAACTTGGCTTCTCTAAAATGTAAAAAAGCTCTTTGCTGTTGCACTGTACACATACTATAAAATTCTGATTTTTTTTTTCTTTCATATGTGCTTATATGGGCTCCTTATATCATTTGGTTCTTTGGTGTCCTTTTGGAGTTTCTAAGTGTCCTTTTTTGGAAAGACATCTAAATTTATCTTGAAAAAACCTTGCAGAAAATATAGATTTTTGAGAATCACCCTCCAATCTTTTGGTTTACATTGCTGGATATAGCAAATGATGACAAAATAAACATTTGAAACAAGATAAATGTTCTATGCTTAATTTCATGAAGTGTGTGATTAATCAC
>NW_015536698.1:352566-355850 GCF_001515605.1 Sinocyclocheilus anshuiensis | reverse complement strand
AGTTTCCACACTTTTCTCATGCCATTCTTTCCATACAATTAAACAATTCAAATGAGGCTGTTTGTTGACAATATACACATGTGGAAAAGTCACCAAAACAGGGTGAGGCTTTTTTTTTTTTTTTTTTTTTTTTTTTTTTTTTTTGATGTTGATTATTATATAAAAATAAATAGTAATTGAATTTAAGTTTGGGCTCTGTTGTTAATGGTAACCTTCTAGTATGTAAAAGGGATCCCTAGTTTAGAGCAGAATCTTAGATAGATTTTTACCCCTAAGAAAATTTTAATTGTAATTAAATTTATTTAAAGAAAGAGCAATTTGTTCAGAAAACCATATAAACCATATAAAAAAAGCAATTTTATGTTCAGTTTTTCCACCTGCTATACTGAAACCATACCGAATCATGACGTCAAACCCGAAGTACGTACCGAACCATCATTTTTGTGTACCGTTACATCCCTAGTATTGATTTAATGTTAACAACAGTAATGCTTGAAATAAATAACTTAATGTTAGACACTACAAATATGACAGAATATAAACTATTACAGCACAACTGCTGTGGCCTAATGATTCGTCTTTTTAGAAAAACTGGAGAAATTGAGGAATGTACATACCATTATTGACAAGGACGTGTAGAGGCAAACCTTTGGCTTTATATCTCTGGACAAACTGCCGCACAGATGTCAGAGAAGCCAAATCCAGGTACATGAACTCCACTGAAAGCAAAAAGATTACAAAATCAGTACCTTCAGCACCTATAAGAACATATGCTGAAAATTCAACAATATAAAGCTTAAAAAATGTCAATTTACACTCCCTCAAGACATTCCACACCTATATGACTGTCTTTCTTCTGTGAAACATGAAAGAAGAGACATTTCTCAGAATATCTTCTTACGTTCCACAGAAGAAGGAAACGTTTGGAACAACATGAGAGTGAGTAAAGGACAGAATTTTCATTTTTGGGTGAACTATCCCCTTAAAGTTTCTTCAAAACTTTCAAACAAGGCTTTGTCAAGCCACCATTTAGAGTTTGTTTTGACAAATGTAGCTTTTCCTGTTCAAAAAGGACTTCCCTTTTGATGCTTTGCTACCTTCAATTCTACAGTCTCACATTAAAATCTGAATTGCACTTATGCATCCTGTTTGCAACCAATGCAAGATCAGGAACTGAATTAGACTTAAAAAGCACTCTCAATTCAATTCTGAATGGCACACAACCCTGGTAAGCACACATAATGAATTGCTCAAGGATGACTTCTTCGACTGAATTGCTTCGATCAAACGAACAAGTCTTTTCAGGATACAAATCCAAGAAAACATCACAGCAATAAAGTATTCAATATAACAACAGAATTATTCCACAATAAAGATGACTTATACTGAATGCACAGTATATTTTCATATGCAGCTCATAATAGTCAAAGCATTTGCCCTCATCAAATAAAACAAGTAAACTCAGCTTGTCAGCTTGTTTTACAGGGCTTGGCTTTAAACAGTAGTTGCAGGCTAAATTTGTTGATTCATCCAGCGTTCTCATGCTGCAGTTCATTATGTTGGTCTGTACATCAAAGCACATGTCCAATTAGTCCAATTTCAAATCATGCAAATTATTCCACTCACTAACGCTCACGTAAGGTCAAAAGGACATTTATCCCATCATTCCAAATGACCTGTGAGTTTTTCAATGATCATTTCTTTTAAGATAAACATCTGAAATCAATAAAATCACCATAATTGCCCTAAAAATCTGCACCAAGATTACTTACAAAACTACCGACAAAACAATAATGTCTACCAGGCAGTGTATCTGAATTTGAATGTTACTGAATTGTAAATCAATAAAGTCTTGACAATACAGCTCAATATACTGTACATCTTAAAAAACTTCAATTGAAGTTAGGCCCATTTTATTTTATTTTTATGTTTATAATCTTCAAAAGTGTAAATTAACTATCAGTCTGTTGTGACTTTCTTTGATGTAACACTAATAAACGTTCTTTAAATGTGACACCTGCTACATTTTTACTTAACAGGCCATATATGGAACTTGGTCTCTAACACCTTATCTGAATAATATGATGGGTCTTTATATCTCTATTTTAATGGGGGTCACAATCCCAATCGTGGAAACAGAAGCTGGAGTTTTGCCCACTCATCCTTCCTGTTCTTGTTCTCCATCAACTTTAATTAGGCTTATCATTCATTTAGTCTGACGGGACTAACCTTCGAGCTAATAATGGCTCCCAAGTGAGAATTAGACCATTACACACCTGCCGGGGTGGACAGTAAGAAATGTACACAGGAGGCCCTATAAAAGAGCAGTGATACTTCAAGTATGTCTCTTAAACGAAATGTTTAGCAGAATTGTTGATGAGCTTGTCAGAACACGTCCAAGTACGGGTAGAAATTTGAGACCACAAAGTCAGTGTTTTGTTTCTCATTATGTTCATAGACAAAGTAAACCTATAAGCCCAAATCCAAGCTTTTAAAACTGCAGCATCTGCAAGTTGCTCTACTGTGAATCAGAATACTGTTGTGTTTACCTCAATGAGCCCTTTGGACTTTCAGCTTATGAAAATGAGACACTACACTAAAATATTCCAGTTATATGCACATCATTGCATCAATCAGTTTTCATTGTCATGTTATGCAAATCCTGGTATTTTGTTCAGTTTTTCCCCTCCCTTCATAATGGTGAGGTGAGGCAAGGTCAGTATGACAAAACATTCACCTTTACTATCCCATCAAAACAGGGTCACCTAGAGTTAGATATGTGGCCCATAGCTGTCTAGCAGACGTGTGCAAAAATAGTAAAATCTGTGGTGATGGTCTTAAAGTGACTGTTACCCCAATTAGCTCCTTATTAAACTCAAGATCATCTATTTATCATTTCATTTGTTTGTAAAACATTCAATGAAATAAATTAAATTCCAGCTGAAATTCCATTACATTAATTAAGACGCTTAAAAAAAAACAAACAAAAAAAAAAACCCCCGGTTTGAATGAATCTGTTTCGGTCTTGTTGTATGAAGGTAAATTATAATACATTTCCAATTAAAGAACTAAAGGTTTCAAATTTTGCCACCACCTACGCAACATATCTACTTTAACACAGTGCTGAAATAATTAATACATTACAACCTAATAAAATGTTTCATAAATTTACAAATTTTGGCCAATATTTTTGGGTAAATAAATAAATAAATATAAATAAATAAATATATAAATATATATATATATATAGAGAGAGAGAGAGAGAGAGAGAGAGAGAGAGAGAG
>NW_015536698.1:349733-352276 GCF_001515605.1 Sinocyclocheilus anshuiensis | reverse complement strand
ATATATATAAAATATTAAAGGATTACTTCACTCAAAAATGAAAATTGCCACCATTTACTCAACCACGTGCACATCTGAGCTTACATTTACCATATTTGATGTGCTGTATTTGCGTTGATCTGTATTTAAACATGAATTAAAGTGTAAATTAAATCTTATTAGGTGACTGTTTCTCTTTAGAAGAGTTGGATTAAACTGCTTTGAATGCAGTCATAAAAATGGAATTTAATGTATAGAGCAGAATGTGGATCTCAAAATTCATCCCAAAATGTGGATGAATAAATCAAATGTCTGTGAATTTTAAACCACAAAAAGGCTCAAAAAGGCTCCTATCTAGTCTGCATGTTCCAAGTGTCTCTGTGTGAATGAATGGAGCAGTTCCATCTACTGCTCTGAGAGTTCACTTGATGAACATTTTGGGGGGACTATGACGTCAGAATCCGGAAGAGTAGGAAATTCGCCGCGGGTTCCTTCGAGATTTTCCTGTGGGGTTTTTCAATTAATGAGTAAAATAAAGCTAGTGGTAAACATAACTTGTTGATACTTTTACGTTTTGTTCTACAACGTAAATTACACACATCCACCCAAACAAAAATATTTCTTTCCTAGAGTTGATATGAACTTACACTGAATGTTCGCTGGACGAACAGATTGGTTGATGGCAATTTAATTCTGCTACAGTTACTACTGGCAGCTGATATAAATAATTGTAATTAATCATAATTAATTGTAATTATTTATATACATTTCCCGTTTGAGCTAATTTGCTACATAAGTAACTAGATAAGAACGTTTGGGCTGTAAGTGTGTGCAGTTTACATTGTAGAACAAAACATAAAAGTGTCGTCAAGATATATGTTTACCACAAGCTTTATTTTACTCATTAATTGAAAAACCCCATTATAAAACCCCATAGGAAAATCTCGAAGGAACCCACGGCGAATTACACTTCCGGATTCTGACGTCAAGGTCTTTACACTACAAGCTTCCAAAATAAAAGTATGCAATTAAGACAGAAATATATTACTAGTTTGTAGCAGAATGTACTTATCAAAGTACTAATTAAAACAACAATAACATTTCACAGAACATTATTTTTTAAGGAATATTTAATTTAAACAGTAAGTTATGCAGCATTTGTTATTTGTTATGCAGCAAAAAAAATAAATAAACATTCAAATAAAAAAAATGAAAAGAACTGTTTAAATTTCATTTGATAATTTTATTAGTTGAAATAGTTTTATTCATTCTTTTGATTACCACCATTTTTGATAATACATTTGTATTAATAATTAATCACAGAATCCAGGAAAATTAAGAATTTCTGAAAATATAAAACATTTCATAGGGCATGATTATTGTTAAAATTTTAATAAATTGTAAACTGTTGAACTTTTATGAATTCAATTAAAATTTTATAAAATCAGTAAAATGGAATGGAAAAATTCAAACAAGAAAACACGGAAAATGTGAAATCATAAAATGGATTTCATAGAACCTTAAATAAACTGTTAGAATAGAAATAATAATAATAATCCAGAAATAATCCAGTTATTGTAAATACAAAATTATTTATATAATTAAATATCTAATATATCAAGTTAGTTAAATATATAATAGAACACATAACTTAGTTAGACAGACAGCATTACTGCATTTAATAAAAAAAAAAAAATGCAGTTAATTATGAAAACCTCTCTGATCCTCAAGGCGTCCTCATTTCTGAGATTTACTGTGATAAACAGCACCACTCCCTTAAGGTTTATAGCTCATCTCTAGCTGATTGAAATTGGAAAGACCTTTGGGCCCAATACAGTGCTCTTGACACGAATGCTATCAATCCATGAGATCAACCCAGAATAAAATAATGAAGGGAAGGGGGAGAACAGGATGAGAAAACCAGGTGCAATGAACAGAGAATCGGATGGTAGGAGAGGCGTAAGGAAACTGCAGATAATAGGGCGTTCTGCATCAGATCTATTTATCATACAAACAGAAAAATATTGTCTTTCTGGCCCTCCCTTTAAGATTTACAATTACATACCATTTCAGTGTTGACTTAGAAGCAAAGCTCTCATACCATTGATAACATTTGAGTGTCTATTCCTTTCAGCTCTTTGGCACAGCGTGCACCTTTCCAGTTCTGAGTACTCAACCGCATAATTAAACTAATTATAGTTACACAATTACAGCAATTACCCACTACATTACATTAATCGTATGATGCTACCCCAGTTTAGAGTGTGAAATGCCATTCTGACCGGCAACCCTTCATTACAAAAACCACTCATTCATCCCCAAATAACAGAATCTTCATAGACAGCTTATCAAGCGCAAAAGTGACAACCTATGATAGACTAGTTTTACTAGTGACTAGACTAGGTTAAAGTGCTCCTTTGAGTGAATTTAAAGATGACAT
Source organism: Sinocyclocheilus anshuiensis (assembly GCF_001515605.1). NCBI lineage: Eukaryota > Metazoa > Chordata > Actinopteri > Cypriniformes > Cyprinidae > Sinocyclocheilus > Sinocyclocheilus anshuiensis. Next base: position 349,857 of record NW_015536698.1, on the reverse strand, counting down.
TGTCACGAATCCGGTCCTTGGCCTTACGGCCGATTGCCACTCTACCATTACATTGACTCTCACACTACACAGACTGTTACATGTCACTCCGGACTACAGTTCCCATCATCCATTGCACTTACAC
>NW_015536698.1:341213-349178 GCF_001515605.1 Sinocyclocheilus anshuiensis | reverse complement strand
GAGTCGCAAATTTAAGGACTTGTGACTTGCTTGACTAAATAAAGAAAATGACTTGACTTGACTTGGACTTGAGATCCAGTGACTTGAGACTTGACGTGACTTGACCTTCATGACTCGGCAGGACTTGACTTTATAACAACTCTAATTATTATTATAAATCATTAGGACATAATTTGGTAAACAAAACGCAAGCCACTGAACTAGCGGCAGAAGTGATCCGAGTCTGCGCAGTTCATGACACTGCACGAGCACAGGAACACAGCGTGCCAAATACAGGGAGCAAGAGAATCTCCCAAGATGTTTAGATAAACACTTTGAAACTGTATGCATTTGCTGTATGCATTTTCAAAGCCAGGATGTCACCACTTCAAAAAGGAAAGGTATGTAAGCTTGTTCGTTAGTTGAAAACAGCATTGGTCTTAAAATTCAGCTTAAGTCTGTCATTAAATTAAAGTGATTATAAATGATTAATCTCGTGTTTGTAATTAACGACGTCAGCATTTAAATTCGCTGCCGTTTGCCTCTCAAAACAGTACTTTAGTGTCAAGTATCCCTCTTTGTAAATCAATATATGGAATTGTACCATGGAAACCGTGTTTTATTGATTAGTGATTTTACTCTTGCACCCAAAATCCAAGATATGTTAATTTAAGTTCCATCAGAACAAACAGAAAGCAAAAACGAAACAAAACAAAAAGCTTAGGCAGATCTTAAATGCACAGCTGTCAATTTAGTTCTTATTAAGATAAAATCAAAGAAATCGATAAGTTACAGGGGAAGATACATAAACATTAATAGCAATAGGCTTCTTGTTTTGAGCCATGACAATAGTTTTCAATCATGCAAAGTGAAAGAAACAGTCTAAACGGGGTGTCTATATCCGATGAAAATTTTGGGTCCATTTTATTTCTGATATAAGGGTGATTTGTAGTCAGCATATTATTTTAAATTGAATAGCATGTTTTGTTACACACTGAAATTCTTTAGCGTGCTCCCAGACTGAATCCCAGTCTTCGCAGGAGATATTTAGTGCAAAATCATTTTCAAACATCTGTTAAATATTATCTGTCTCCTAGTGTCACAAATCCGGTCTGTGGCCTTCTGGCCGATTGCCACTAGAGGTCATTCTACCATTACATTGACTCTCACACTACACAGACTGTTACATGTCACTCCGGACTACAGTTCCCATCATCCATTGCACTTACACTGCTGAATTCACTGATCACACAGCTGTCACTATCACACGCTCACCTGAGAGCCATTACACAGGATAGCTGCATTACCGAGCCTAGTGTCTTGTTTTCCTTGTTTTCATAGTCTTGCCTTGTCTGTTTCCCCGTGTTCTGATCACTGCATGTGTACCTGGATTATCCCTCGAGTCTCACCCAATTGGATACTGTTCGCCCCTGCCTGGACCTTTGCCTTGTACCTGGATTATCCCTCTTGCCTTGCCATCAATATACCTGTTTGCCATTGTCTGACCTATGCCTGTTTTTGACCACGTCTCTTGTGAATAAAGCCTTGCAGATGGATCCGCACGCTTCCTGTGTTCCCTTCGTTACAGACATGAAATGAAAATTCTATTTTCTAAATATTGATCTTTTCTAAGTTATTGATCTTGAATGACTGAATGATTCATTTGTGCATGTTTTATTATTATTTTTTACCATGTTTTTGTCTGCAGAATTTTTCATCAGTATATGATAGCAATTCTGTGAAATCATTTTTTTTTGTTTTTTTTGTGTGCATAAACGCCTCTTTTTTTTAGCTCACAATCAGATGTGCCTCCATCCAATCAATAACTGGCAAATTGAATCAACACCCAGTCCTACTTTTTTTTTTCTCTTCCAATAATCTGCTTCACTCAGATTTAACTTTAATGAAACATGTAGTAATTATAGCCTTACCAAGTCAGAAAATGTCACTTTGTACCACATAGTCTGTTTCATGAGAACGTTATAAAAGTCATTGACTCTCCTAGTTCACCTTTCACACACATGAAATGATTTGAATTTATGACACTGGGCTGAAAGAGTATTAAACAGAGGGGATATAAACAGGAAGAGCGATGTCTCTCTGTGGTGACACTGTGTATCATGACTCATAGAATGAAAGGGCAGTGGGGTGAGATACAGCTGAGTGTGTATGAGTCTGTGTGTGATCAGGACATGCTCATGGGACAGAACCCTAATGATGTATTGTGCCCTCCCTTAGGTTTCTCTCTGTGTTGTGCATATATAAGAGGCAGTTTATGGTGTGAGGCAAAAGAGATGATTAAAGCTTACGTAGAAGTCCCGTGTATGACAGTTTTATATTGTCTTACAGGCTTCAGGCCTTTTCCACTAAAATAATGTCAACAAGGATCTATTAAGTATGCACTTCTTAGGGTGTTTTTACACTTGGATAGTTTCAGAGGTCTAAGAATGGCTGGCATAAATTGACATGTGAAGTATGTGCATTCCCAACACAAAGTACACATTGTTCACTGCATTTTCAGATTTGCGTGAAGGTTTAACCAGAAAACCGCTAATGCTGGGTGAAAGTACATTAAAGGGATAGTTCACCTAAAAAATGAAAATTCCATCATCATTTACTTCATTATACAAGTTTGTAGGGCTGGGCGATTTTTCCAATTTTATCGATTAATTCGAAATGAATGATTTGCCACGATTACATTTTTTATAAATCAAGGAATCACGATTTCGAATAGAAATATTACCAGACGTTAGAATTTGACACTTTGACAATATGCTGGTGATAACAGTAAAGAGAAAAGAACAATCCAACCGGGGGTCAGCACACGTGATTAACCGCTCACGTTAGGGCTGCACGATTATGACAAAAATCATAATTGTCGATTATTCCCTTGAAATTGTAATTGCGATTATTAATTACGATTATCACAATTTACATTGAATGATGTTTATACCATTGTTTGATGCAACTGCATGCCATATTTTTATATGGAAATAAGCTGAAAACACTAACTGAAAAACCTTTAGTCCTTTTCTATAGTATTAAGCCTCAAATGTTAAATATACTTCGGATTGGTTTCTTCCTTAAATTATAAAAAAAAGTAAAAATATGAATGGTATTATAATGTTATACTAAAACTACAACAATGGAAAGACCCTTAAGATAACATGTAGAAAGAAAAAAACATATCTTAAGCGTGCAGAATAACATAAGTGGACTTTGAATGATTAATTGCCGCTTTGAACGATTACGTAATTGTGGCATCCATAATTGTAATCGTGATTTGAAATTCGATTAATTGTGCAGCCCTAGCTCACGTGTGACGTGCTCTGTGAAGGACCAGAAGTAGAATATATCATTAGGTGCCATTCACACAGAATGTGCTTTTGTGTTGACAAAGATGCGACGCAGGCAGTGGAATAGGGAAAAATGCAGGAAGATGGGGGTTGAACTTCTTTTAACTTGAGCACCGTGTTTTTAGAATGCTGTTTCATGCAACAGACGTGAGCGCAACAGTCAAACGTGTCCATGTTTATATAGAAAAACGATGGAAAAGCAGCGCAATCGAATGAAAACCTGTAAAATACTACTACTGTATGTATGATATTTCATGTTTGCATCATGGTGACATCGGTTTGAAAGCTGCTGTTCATTGTTTTTACAGAACATTTATAGTTAATTATAGTCTACTTGTGTTATACCTTCAGTCATTTTGAATTTGAATTACCTTGACTTTTGAGGTTTTTTTTTTTACATTTTCCTTGTATTATTTCTGAACATATAATATGTATAAGACAAGTTTGTACAAGATGTAACTGTAGTTCATGCATCTTTTTTGCTAAGATATTTAACAAGTGATTTGTTTAACATTTACATCATGTTGGCAACTTCATGTGTGGTGAACTTGGAATAGATTTGTTTTTAATTAGAGGGTTAATAAAGAAAAAGTTACTTGAATCATGTTGTAGTTACATTTTCAAGTTGACTTGAAAATTGTAAAATCGGTCAAATGTTCTGAAAACAAAAACGAGATTTTTTTTTTTTTCCATATCGCCCAACCCTACAAGTTTGAAATGACATGAGGGTGAGTAAATGATGAGTTTTTTGGTAAATTATTCCTTTAAGTAAACAAAAATAAATCACAATTAATAATTTATTTAAAAAAAATAACAGTTAACAATTAATCTAAAATGATTGAATATGAAATTTGCCTTTTAAAAAAATACATACACGACCTTTCAAAAGTTTCGGGGTTGCAATTGGGGTGAAATTTATGCTCACCAAAGACAATACATAATATTGTAATACTGTGCAATATTATCGTTAAAAAAGTTGTTAAAGCTGTTAAAAAATTTATGCTGAACACATGCAAAGCATGTTTCATTAATCTTGTCAAATATTCAATATAATATTAAAGATGTTGATTATTGCTATATTACAAGCAGGCTAGGTTACTGATGGACCCTGTCACAGCTAAAGGTGGCCTAGGAGATCTGAACATGGTTCACTTTTTGGTCCATATCCATTTATAGAAGTCTGGTTCTTGTAAAGAAGGCTACATGTAAATACACCCTTTTTTAGATTGTGCCTGACGAGAGACCACAACCAACAATCATGCTGTTCTTTCAAAATCACAGCCTACAGAAACTCTGTGATGGCAAGTTTTGTCCACGTATTTTTGCTCTGTTGTTCAATCAAAGCCCTTCAGTTGGTGAATGTTCTGGCATGATTGATCGCTGGCGTGTCTCTCTGAGCTCTGCTGGACAGGGATGCCTGCAGATGTTCCGTTCTGATTAAGAATCCAAGCTGCAGTAATGAGCACAAGAGCCCATGCAGAACTCATGAGTGCTGTTTCCTGATGGCACCGGACCAACAGGTCTGCTTTATAAGAGGAGAGTTAATCTGGGGATACGGCCAGCCACAGAATATTCCCGTCTCATCCTTATTTGCTCTCTCTCATAATTTTTAGTTTGGATGTGCCAAAGAGTGTGGTAATGAGGTAATCTTGGCACCAGAGGTACAGTGCCAGCTGGAAGACACAGTGATTGGCATACCGCCATTTTCAAGTACCAACAAAGACATTTCCCCCCCTTCTCCATCTTCAAAGGCTGCCAGTAAATCAGACACACACTCCTGAGAGAGGATGACTGATAGAGAATAACTCCTGGGTAAGTGACAGCTCTGGCTGAGATGTGGGGTTTTGTCTGCCGGGTCGGTCTCCAACAGGTCTACGAAAATGTAGACGGAAGATGGATATTGGACAGTAAATCTTAGAAGGGATGATAAGATTTATCTCTCCATATCAAGTCAGGAAGAGACGGAGTAGATCAATAAAGGACAGAGATAAAGAAAGGAACAGGCTGTTTTTATTCCGCTTATGTCATAATTGTAGTGTCACTGCTTTTATATTAATGCCACAGAAGATAGAAGTGTATGACTGGTATATTATAAAAATGCAAAACAGTCGATAACACACAGTGGCATGCACAAACACTATCAAGTGTTCTGTATTTGACACCTCAGATGTATGAGCCTCCTGTTTGATGCTTATGCGTCGGTGTCTCTTTAATAACATTTTTTTTTTACATGTTGTAAACTACTGTTGTGAACCTTTGACACACAGTGTGTGTGTGTGTGTGTTTGGGCATATGTTGGGGCATCTTTCTAATTACATCAGGCAGTAGGGTGCTGTCACCACTGCAAATAGCCCTCAATGAGAAGACATTTTCCCAAACATTGACTCCACTGGTGAGGATCCAGACGGTTCTGTGCCGGTTCCGACTGTGCAGACGTCTGCTGTTCAAATCAGCTGCCAGCTGGCTGTCAACAGGTACCACAATAAACTCTCACCATGACCTACTGAAAATTACATAGAGGTTAATAGGTAGTTTACAAACTCAGTTTGAGTACGCAATAAGACCAGTACTGAGAGTCATAAATAGTTATTTCAGTATCATTCAGATACTTTTATATTTTTAATACATTTGTATATTTTCCTTTTCCATTTTAATTTCGTATTTGTTCCAGTTTTCGTAATTACTTTGTGTTTGTCATTTTTTAATATGTCTATAGTTTTTATTAATTTTATTTTAGATTAAGTTATTTTAGCACATCAAGTTAAGAAAATTAGAAATATTTTCTTGGCAACTAGCTGAAAGAGAATGAGTTTATTATTATTATTATTTTTTTTTTTTTTATGTTTTTAGTTTTAGATAATAACCCTGCTGGTCATATAGTCACAAAATCTTGATACCACAGCCCCCGTTTAATGTTCTAAATGATAACTTTTGGGTTTTAACCAGGGGTGCACATAAGTTATGCGCAAAAGAAAAAAAAGAAAAAAAATGCACTGGGTAAATAAGTTCAGACCGCTCATTTGCAAACCGACATGGTTGACAGCTGTTAAAGGGATAGCTCGCCCAAAAACGAAAATTCTGTCATTGATTACTCACCCTCATGTCGTTCCAAACCCGTAAGACCTTTGTTCATCTTCAGAACACAAATTAAGATATTTTTTATTAAATCCGAGGGCTTCGTAAAATTACAGTTTAACCACTGATGTCACATGGACTGTTTTACCGATGTCCTTACTGCGTTTCTGGGCATGGGAACATTTCAGTTGCATTGCTGTCTATGGAGGACAGGGCTCGACAATAAGGACTGCCCGATGGCCTGGGGCTAGCGTGAAAGACGTTCGGGACAGTAGACGGATTTGTCACTTGCCCGATCGGGCCACTGCAGCGTCGTCACAACATTTTATCAGTTGCATGTGTTTCTAAGATTTGTTAATTTAAAAATTCAAGTGATTAAAAAGCATTTGGGCGCAAAAAACAACTCCTTTCAGTACTCGCGCACTGTGTTCTGTGTGAACAGCGCGTGCACAGACAGCCACGTCTCTGGCACGCGCGATCGGTCGACCAATATGTGTTTTTTGACAGCCGATGCCGATGCCGATATCTTGGGCGACAGTGAACAAGAGGGAGAATGTGAGCACTGTGTGCTCAGGCACTACCGTTCTCAGCGCCGTCAAAATAAAAGTCCCGGCTCGAACACATCGGCCAAACAGAAAAACTTATCGGCCGATGCCGATATTTGAAAAATGCCAAATATCGGCCGATATATCAGCCTTGTTGATATATCGGTCGACCACTATTCCCAATGGCCATTTGTGTGGAAATATTACGTTATTATTATAATTAGTCTGTAAACGGCCATTAACAGAGGCCAGAGATGCTGAAGATGGACGCAAATAGGAGAAAATACTGTAGCAGGCAGAACAAGATCACTGTTAATGATGCGCGAAATATAGGAAGAAAATCCAAACATTGAATTTTATATGAATGTGTTTCTGAGGGGAAGGGAACTGAATGTTTTCAGAAATGGCGTTTTATTTTTATTTTGTCTCCGTATGATGCATTTAAAGTAGTGTTAATACCATAGACCAGGGTTCCTCAATAGGCGGCCGGCGGGCCACATCCGGCCCATGAGAGAAAAAAAGTTTGGCCCGCGCTAATTTCAAATAATGTGGCATGAAAATTCAAACGCAGCATCAGAAAGCTACATTAACTTACATCGTGTCTACACCGGACGCGAGCGGAGCGACGCAATAAAATACAATAGAACCCATTATAATCAGTGATGCTGTCAACACTGGATGCGGCGCGACACGACAAATCCCCGACAGTAAACTGCTGACTCGTTCTATTTATAACGTACTGACACAACGTTCAAATGATTTGCAATGCTTTGTCGCGTCCAGTGTAGATACGATGTGACAGCAAAAACATGGCGAGTGTGTAGAAAAGAAAAGTGGACACGGAAAATAGATGATTCAAATGTGAATGGACTGAACAGTTTTGAGTTAGTGAGTGAGTGACTGATATCTTTGTTATGGAATACACGTGTTGGTTCGCAGTGAGTTCACAGTTTTAACGTACAAGTTTGCTTTAATTTATTTTCAAGATCTGAGGTAAAATATCTATTGTT
>NW_015536698.1:339178-341102 GCF_001515605.1 Sinocyclocheilus anshuiensis | reverse complement strand
AACACATCGGCCAAACAGAAAAACTTATCGGCCGATGCCGATATTTGAAAAATGCCAAATATCGGCCGATATATCAGCCTTGTTGATATATCGGTCGACCACTATTCCCAATGGCCATTTGTGTGGAAATATTACGTTATTATTATAATTAGTCTGTAAACGGCCATTAACAGAGGCCAGAGATGCTGAAGATGGACGCAAATAGGAGAAAATACTGTAGCAGGCAGAACAAGATCACTGTTAATGATGCGCGAAATATAGGAAGAAAATCCAAACATTGAATTTTATATGAATGTGTTTCTGAGGGGAAGGGAACTGAATGTTTTCAGAAATGGCGTTTTCTTTTTATTTTGTCTCCGTATGATGCATTTAAAGTAGTGTTAATACCATAGACCAGGGTTCCTCAATAGGCGGCCGGCGGGCCACATCCGGCCCATGAGAGAAAAAAAGTTTGGCCCGCGCTAATTTCAAATAATGTGGCATGAAAATTCAAACGCAGCATCAGAAAGCTACATTAACTTACATCGTGTCTACACCGGACGCGAGCGGAGCGACGCAATAAAATACAATAGAACCCATTATAATCAGTGATGCTGTCAACACTGGATGCGGCGCGACACGACAAATCCCCGACAGTAAACTGCTGACTCGTTCTATTTATAACGTACTGACACAACGTTCAAATGATTTGCAATGCTTTGTCGCGTCCAGTGTAGATACGATGTGACAGCAAAAACATGGCGAGTGTGTAGAAAAGAAAAGGGGACACGGAAAATAGATGATTCAAATGTGAATGGACTGAACAGTTTTGAGTTAGTGAGTGAGTGACTGATATCTTTGTTATGGAATACACGTGTTGATTAGGCTTGCCGCGATAGACAGTGCTGACGGTGATACCGTTGTTAAGCCACAACACCGGTTACATCACTTGCTCGGAGCTCGGAAGGCCATGGCGGAGCAGGGAGCTCGGGAGGCTTCCCCCCCCCCCAAAAAACAAAATACTTGGAGAGGATAATGGGCTCTAAGGCCCTGTCGGGGCCAAAACTGGGGACTGGAGCCCTCACTGGGCTTAACTGGGGATCAGGAGCCCTCACTGGGCTAAACTCGGGAACAGGAGCCCACACTGGAGTGAGCTCTGTGGCTGGAGCCCACAGTCTCTTCCTCCGCAATCTCCTCTTTTGGGCCAAGGAGAGGGAGATGACCAGCGGGCTTGACAGTGGAGAGGTCGGCGAACTTGAGTGCTGAACGGCGGGCTTGTGTGAGCCGCAGCCGGCGGGCTTGACATCGTAGCGGCCGGCGAGCTTGAGTGCTGAATGGCCGGCGGGCTTGTGGGAGCCGCAGCCGGCGGGCTTGACATCGGAGCGGCCGGCGAGCTTGAGTGCTGAATGGCCAGCGGGCTTGTGTGAGCCACAGCCGGCGGGCTTGTCTTCGGAGCGGCCGGCGGACTTGAAGCTATTTAAAAGCAAAGGAAAGCGAGGAAAAGAGGGAACGCCCCTGCCCCACGGTGATACCGGTGCCCTATAGCATGGTGTATTTTTATTTGTTTTGTTAATAAAAGTTCTATGTTTTATATATACGCTAAAGTGAGCTTGACGTTGTATTTTGTTGTTGCATTCAAGCAATTGACACCGAACTGCCGTTAATTCAAAAGTGAAAGTAAAATGGGCACACCGCTTTTACAAGCTATTTAAAAGCAAAGGAAAGCGAGGAAAAGAGGGAACGCCCCTGCCCCACGGTGATACCGGTTTTATCCGTGTTGTCACACGACAATTAACCGGTGGGAAAATTTCCTCACCGTCACAACCCGTTGGTTCGCAGTGAGTTCACAGTTTTAACGTACAAGTTTGCTTTAATTTATTTTCAAGATCTAAGGTAAAATATCTATTGTTGCTTTCACTATGGCTATTTAACCTTAGATCTTGAA
>NW_015536698.1:305627-338929 GCF_001515605.1 Sinocyclocheilus anshuiensis | reverse complement strand
CACCGTGTTACAGTTTGATCCCCCCAAACAAATCTAAGTATAAAAATATTAATATTGACAAATCTAATAATTGAATCTGCAATTAGGGAAAGTGGAGAGAAGAGATCCAGTCTGGGAAAGAGCAGGAACAGTTGATTTTTTTTGTTTGTTCATTTGTTTTTAATATTCAACAGGCAAAGTTCTTCTGTATCTAAATGCAAAAATGTTCATAATTGTTTGAATAAAACAGACTACTGGGGAAAAAAATCGGAATATTCATCTTGTGACCATCTTGTGAACAAAAGCAACAATAATATAATAATTGCAATAATAATAACAATTATATATATACAGTATCTCACAGAAGTGAGTACACTTGGCAGAATTCGGCCCTCGGCGAAAACTAATTGAGGAACCCTGCCATAGACTGTTAAAAACATGGACGTAGTGTCCATGACGTCACCCGTAGGTTTCTAAAGAGCGTTTTTGAAGCTCAAAGTGGGCGGAGAAGGCCGTCGCCATCTTGGCAGCGTGGCACTCCCGTACAATAAAAAAATTCACCCCCCTCACAGTTGTCATGAAGGGCAAAATTAGCTATATAGACCAAAATAATTTTTTGAACCAGGCTGTAAACGTTTTTTTCTGCTGTAAAGTTGGGCATTTTAACATGGGGAGTCTATGGGACTGACTCCCTTTTGTAGCCAGCCTCTAGCGGCCAGTTGATGAATTGCAGTTTTAGTCACTTCCGTGTTGGTTTCACGAGAGAGACCGGAAGGTTGCCGCTTGGTTAATGTGCGCAGCGCTGCTGTGTTTACAGCGTTAACCAAGGAAACGCTGTATTACTGTACCATAAGCGCCGCCTGCTGTCAGAGAGTGAATCTGCATCTCATTCAGCCCGTCTACTGTTTCTGTTTCATGCAGATGTTTTATGTAGCATAATTTCACAAAGCTAAAGTCAGGTTATTCTGTTTTTGCTTCAGATTTTGAAATTATACAGTCTAATATAAATCAAACATTGCATTTTTTTTTCAATTCATGATTAAAATACAGTGGTTGACTCTAATTTCAAATGGCTATGAAAAATCAAGGTGCAACACAGAGTGAAGAATATGCAAATGTGATTTTTCAATTTCTGTACCTGAACATCTACAAACATAAAAACCTAAAGCATCATTTCATTTCTATTTTTGTGCCACAGGCCTATATTTAATTGTGCTATTACTTGTAATTTGTTCATTTGTTCTTATTTACTGGCTGTCATTTGTCTTTAATAATGTTTAAACTTTATATTTATGCTTATTTTTGGCTAGTGATTTTTGCTGTGGTATCGAAATTGAATTAGAGAATTGTAAAATTTAATTGGTATCTAAAATATTGGTGTCATATAGGCTTATTTATTAGAAAACAAGATAACAGATAAAAAACAATGATAACAGCAACTATTTTATTTTTTGTGGCAGGGCCAGTGAAAATTATGGCAGGGCAAGTACAAATTTGAACCACTAGCGTTGATCCCTGCAGGGTCAGAAAGCCCTCGGATTTCATCAAAAATATCTTAATTTGTGTTCCGAAGATGAACGAAGGTCTTATGGGTTTAGAACGACATGAGGGTGAGTAATTAAATCCCTTTAATGCACAATCGACTAACAGTAATACTGTATAAGATTTCCATTAGAACTGAAAGCATAAATCTAGGCTATGCGCTGAAGGTTTCAGAGCAAAACACATTTCATTTGCACCTTACTCAGCAGTGCTAAAAACAGCAGACCACCAAAATAAAAGCTTGCTCATTTTAGGTTTAAAAATGTTGATAATTGTATTTTTATTTAATATTCATTTTTTATTTATTTATTATTATTTTTTTTTTTTTAATGCAATAGTATTATCACACTTTATTTATCATTTTGTTTATTATTTTATTTAAAAAATAAACTAACTAAATAAAGTGCAATAATACTAATATTACTAATAATAATTATTATTAGTTTTTTTTTTTTTAAGTTATATTTAATGGGTCACACTATGTGCAGTGTGAGCACCAAACCAAATCTCCAAGTGCTCTCATGAAAACCAGACTGAAAAACTTAAGTGCACCCCTGGTTAACAGTTATTTTCATGTTTACATACAATACTGTTCAAAAGTTTTATAAGATACTGTTTTTAAAAGTAATTAATACTTTTATTCAGCAAGGTCACATTAATTGATTGAAAGAGACAGTAAAGGCATTTATAATGTTACAAAAAAATTCTATTTGAAATAAATGCTGTTCTTTTGAACTTTCTATTAATCAAAGAACACAACTAGTACTATGTTTTTAGTGAAAAGTACAGAATTGATCCAATGAAGGAGTGTGCACTTTCACTGAAATAGTTGCTACTTTTAGTCTGAATGAGATTTTTCATTCATGAACAAAAATAGACGAATCAGGCATCTCATTTGTGAACAAGAATCTGCTGGACAAATGCACGAAGGGGCATATATTGATTGCTCAATTTGGCATGCGAGACATTGACAACGAGGACAGAGTAGAACCAGGCGACAAGATTCGAATTAGTGAAATAATCTGAAAGAAACACTTTATTGAATGGATTCAAAAGACCTGAATCACTGGGTGGAATCAAAATTCAACAAACCACAATCAGAGCAATGCCATCAAAATGGAGAATGTTTGAAATAGTTGCCAATCCAAGAAGTCACAAAAAAACACCAGAACAACATCCAATGACTGCTCAGCATTGCTCAGCTAACATCAGAAAGACACTGGTCAAAAATAGATCCATGGCAGCGCAGCAAGGCAGAAACATTTCCTCACCAAGAATGCTCGCCTCATGTTTGCTAAGAAGCACTTGGATGATCTTCAAGAATTCTGGAACAAGTTATTACAGAGAGATGAATCAAAAGTGGAACTTTGGGCCCCGTTATGTCTGGCAAAAACCTGCATTTCATAAGAAGAACCACATTCTTTGATGTATTTCAAACACTGGAAAAACCAAAAGGGAACGATTTGCATATAGTGCAAAGTTTATAGACAATATTAGCCCAAAAAGCAAGCACAATCCACTGGGAATAGAATACTAAACAAGCACCTTTGGAATACTTTTTTAAAGCACTATGATTAGGCCGCACTAACAGTAATCTTGCATAGTATTTAAGACAGTATGTGAATTGAGACGCAGCTAATCTATGCAAAGCAGAGGAACAGATATTTAAACAGACATTTGATGGCCATACAATATGCATGTCACATTTCAGCAGATCTTGGTCAAACAGCTACAGTAAACCCTGCAAGTGTGTGTCATTATAGCAGGCTCCATGACCACATCTGACATCTGACACAGACACTTTCTGAAAACTGCTACAAAGGCCTCGTCACTCACAAATCACACCACAGATCCGGAGCCGCGGCAGCTGCGCGGAGAAATATGACAAGCAGAGGATGGGTGGAAAACAGCCTTGGGAACATAACTGTCCACCCATTCAGAGTGACTGAATCCATAACGCGTTGACAGGGTGTATTGCCGCCTGCCATGGCTCAGCTCTGCACGTCTGCCTTGTGTTGTCAGGGCAAGAGAGAGGAGAGCGGATCAGTGTGGGACGAGTGTGTCTGCCAGCAGTGCTCTGCCCTGAATCAGTCACTCAGCACTATCTGTCTAAGACGGACACTATCTCTGGAGCCGCAGAGTAAAGGGTCAGCATGACCCCGTGATGAGCTTGGCCAGTGCCATTTTGGGTGATTCGGTTCAATTGAGCTTGGGTACCTTCAAAGCTATCAAAATTCAATTCATTCAGGGCTACACAGTAAGCATTTTCTTCCAAGTGGCCTGGTTTAGCAAATAGTTGAGATTTTGACTGCCAACATTTTCACTGGTATACTACCATTCAAAAGTTTGGGGTTGATAAGAAAAGTCTCACTAGGGATACACTTATTTGATATAAATAGTCCTAACTGTCAGTCTTCAGTGTCACATGATTTGCTGCTCAAGAAACATTTCTTATTATTATCACTGATGAAAACAGTTGTGCTGCTTAATATTTTTGTGAAAACTGTGATCTTTTTTTATATATAGAATTCTTTTATTTCTTTTGAAAAAGAAAATGGTCACTTTTGACCAATTTATTGCATCCTTGCTGAATAAAAAGTATTAATTTCTTAAACTTTTTAACAGTAGTATATCATTTTTAGTACAGTATTTTATGTACCAGGATATTGTAATAGTGATTATTAATGTTTTTGGAATATAACTGACATTAAAATTGCCATATCATATTCATTATGCAGGCTGTTACGCAAAAACTGTGTTCCTAAATCAATTTATTGCTGTAACTTCACACTCTTAGTAGCATGAAAAACAACTATTATTCAGATTATTAATAAATTATGCATGTGTAGTGAGAAATACAATGATAGTAGAAACTAATGCTGCAGGTTAGTGAAACACAGGACATGCTAGTGTCAAATTTAAACACCAATTTAACACTTTTAATGATTCGATAGGGTAACAGTAATCGCAATCTTTATTTAAATGTGCAGCCCTAAGTAAATTTAATTCACTTCATTTGAGTTCAATTAAGTTTAATTTAGCTCACTTCGTAATGGACATCAGCACATGTTATTAAGATGCTTATATTGAAGCAACATGCCTCTGGCAACCTTGCATGTGCAATTTACTGTTATTCAAAAGCGAACTAAGTGATTATATGAAATAGCCAAACATTTAAGAAAAGTTTTACAAATGTGACTTCTTTGACCACACCAGTTGCCTTTAAACCAGCATCATCCTGGCACAGCATTCGTTTTTAATAACCAGCCCCGGCAAAATTAAGACTGTCCAACTGAACAGCAGTAAACATCTTAAATAAGACGGCTGCTTCACTTTAACGTTCCTATACTGAGCTCATTATAATTACATGTCTTATCTTTGTCAGCTCAGTCCATCTTGTTTTTCTAAAACACCTCCTCCATTTAATTGGATGTGATGTCTAACCCTCATTAGGTGATTGTAGCCATATAAAGAGCGATCGTGAGTCATTATTAGACCAGCTTAGAGAAGATCATGCTGAGCGTAAAGGCTCACACACGTACACGCACGCAAACAGACCTCCAGCCAAGCCTTTGCTTGTT
The DNA here is from genome assembly GCF_001515605.1 of Sinocyclocheilus anshuiensis. Classification (NCBI taxonomy): domain Eukaryota; kingdom Metazoa; phylum Chordata; class Actinopteri; order Cypriniformes; family Cyprinidae; genus Sinocyclocheilus; species Sinocyclocheilus anshuiensis. Next base: position 333,827 of record NW_015536698.1, on the reverse strand, counting down.
TTGAAAGACTCAACTCTTGTTAGCACATCTGACATCTTCGCAGTATTGTTTTTCCCTCTGAACCAAGACCAATTTCAAAATTGGTATTTAAGGTCATGGTTTTAGACAAACTGACACTAGATGAGGGCAGAAGGACAGCTCCCCTCCAGTGCATTATTTCCAGAGCCGGACAGTAACTAAGTACATTTACTTGAGTATTGATACTGCGGGTGGGTAGGGGTGTTAATTTTTCCCCCCCATAGGTTTTTAACATTCTAAAAGCTCTTTATTCCAAAGATACTACAAGCTAGTCAGTTTATTCAGTAGGTGCAATGTATTCTAAGTTGCTTCAGAAGTATTGCAAGTATTACGTACAACAATAAAACAGTGCATTGACATAAAAAAGGAAATTTACTTTTGGTACTTAAGTACTTTTAAAAGCAAGTACTTCTGTACTTTTACTTAAGTAAAAATCTGTCTTTACAACTTTTACTTGTAATGGAGTAATATTTGACCAGCAGTATCTGTACTTTCACTCAAGTAATGGAGTTGAGTACTTTGTCCGCCTCTGATTATTTCTCAACTTCAATAGCCCTATGATGAAAGCTAGAATTGAAAACCGACGGGCCTGTTCTCGCCTAGCAGTTGAAAATCCACACGGGGGAGGGGTGGATACCGCAGGGAGGCGAGCGCGCCTTCATCCAAACTGCAGCTCTCAATATCCCATCTGCATTACAATGAGGTTATGGTTCTTCAGCGAACACAATCATCAAACATCTCTCTCTTGGTATTCTTCTGCTTGCTCTCCCACATTCTTCCAGTAAACACACCAATCCAAACATGGCAAGAAAAATGATCCTGATTAGCTGCAAATTAAGCGGTATCAGGTCATTGCGGAGTAAATCATCACCTCAAGGAGACTGTAAAGGTCAGGCTCACCAATGGAGGAGGGTACATCACGATGCATGGGAACTCAGCTTGCAGAGCCTTTCTTACACAACAGACCACTTAAAACCCCCAGACCCTTCAAAGACATTTAACTTTGAAATAATTTTACCTTTTCCCTGATTCAACTCTTCATGAATCTTCTTCACTGCGGCCAAACCTTCCTGTTCCTCATTCCCAGCTGAAGAGGAGAAAGAAAAAATGGAAAAAGACGGTATTAAACATACTAATTAATTTCACGTTCTCATCATATAAATCAATGTTATAAAATGGCAAATGTAGAATGTGTACTAGCAAATCGGCAAAAATCTGCATTCTAAGTGGATTCACCTTTATTTTGCTCATGGTAAAATTAAAGGTGCATTCAGTAGTTTGGTGCTAATTTAAAAAAAGTTTTACACATTAAGAAATAAATTGTGTTTTAGTGAAGAATCATCTGAATGAGTTTACACTCATGAGATGAAGACGTACTCTATATGTTTTTTTATATTTAAAAAAAGGTGTTTTAATTATGTATGGTTAGATGTATTTCGCCATGTTGAAATTATGTTAAATGTTGTGTTTCACCTAACATCAGAAACAATCCGTCACTGGCTGCTGCCTCTGTAGATACACTAGTATTGTTTGGTGATGCGAAGAGCAAAAATTAGACAGTGGAACACACTTATTACCATGCTTTACCAGCAAATGCAACATTGGTAAGGCCAACACAAGGTGGAAAGACATGATGATAGAGAAAATCCTGAGTAGTGATGACAAAGTTGCTTTTTTTTGTTGGAAAGGTAAGAGAATTAATTATTGTGCAGACCACTCTCTAAAACTCACTAGTATGAGTGTCATTTACATAAAACTCAAGAGACAATCATGCTGAACCACTTCGACAGAAAATATAAATAGAACAGTAATGTTAAAGCTAGCTAAAGAATTACTCAATGCACTTTTAATTCAAAAGTTATTTCAAGGAAAAAGACACACCTTTGTTAGAGGGTGCACCAATGGGCGCACCATTTGCTTTCGTCACAATGTTGGAAATATTTCTGTTTTAAACCATGAAGGCGAGCCAATGGATATCACATAAGCAACGTGCAAACTTGTGCAAGAGTTGTGCCGGTGAACATCTTAATCTCAGTCAATTCACTATGCAGAAAGTATATTCTCTCAGAGACGACACGAGACCAATCTACTTCAACATATGCTGATAACGGTAGGCCTATATAGGTAACTGTTTTAATTTATTCCCTTAATATAAACGTATTTCGTGTTAAACAGGTTGTTTTTGAAAGTCGGTGCTTAAAATAGGCTAAAGCTTTTTATTTCATTGATTTTTATTGACTGCAGTGTTAATATTTTAATTATATGCTTATAATTAATTGTAGCTATTAGACCAGTTTAACCAGTAAAACATTTTAATTGAGGGGTAAATAGCCTTATCTTTTGTTATACTCACAGCGCGTCAGTTATGCAGTAATATTGCGGTGCAAATTAATTGTAATTTTAATTTAATAATAAACTTTAATGTTGAACCATGAAATGTTCTCTATATGGCAGTGCTGTTTTTTCATTTTTTCATGTGTGACTTTGTGCCATTTTGTACAAAATAAAAGCATTTAAAAGCAAACTCCCTGATTAAACATTAAAGTACACTAGTGTGATAAACAGTGTCAATTTTCATCAGTTTTTATTTAATATTGTGAAAATTATGCTTTTATTAATTATATTAATAATGCTTTTTTCACTCAAAAAATTAGGTGCCTACTTTCAGATAAATGAGGCCTACGATTAATCAGAAGCAAATATAAATACAAAACCAGTCCTAAATGAAAGAAAAGAAGTTGGCAAAAACATTGAATCCAATATTTGTTGATAATATAGCATAATGAGTGATTCATAAGCATTTGTTTGAGGCCGGGTCCTTTTTGCTCTGTAACATCACGGGTGTAACAAGGTGAAAAATCTCCCCCAGAAAAGTATGAAAATTATCAACATTTTTTTTAGAAGTAGTTATACAAAGTCACAAAATTTCAGTACAATGCGATAACATTAACTAGTATTTTCTGGAAAAATATTTTTTTTTCAGCGCAAAAAGGACCCGAACACCACATGAGGTAATAGACGTAACTTCATAATAATAATAGGTCTAATAAAAATAAGAATGTAACAGGCCGGCCTACATTAATTGGAAATGCCAAATCCTCTTAATATTGCCAATAATAACTGATGTTTTTGACAATACCTCTGGCTATCGTCGATACAAGATCATCGTCTTTCGACGTAAGCCAGCAAGGGGAGGTTATCGCGGGGCCTTTCGCAGCGCGTGCCCTGCATGCCCGTCTGCTAACGTTACACCACTGGGCAGACAGCACGTTACCTGTTATGTCGTTTGGGCTGCCTTGTTGAGTGCAGTGGCACTGAGAACATTATATTTCACACACTTTAAGCTCTTTTATTTTCAAAATGTAATAGGATTAGTCCAAAGAATTGTTCGGTTTGTAATGCGTACCGAACTGAAAGCCTCGTACCGAACGGTTCAATATGAATATGTGTATTGTTACACCCCTAGTTCCTACATATACAGTACCCCAAGAAACCTGTCCTGCATTTGAATGAACATGTGAGGAGAGTTACTCTTGCATAAGTTGGGTTCGGTACCGAAAATCAGTGCCAATATGGCACCGGTACCTTTATGACCAGTATGTACCGGACCAAATCAGAATGCATATTTATTGGCACCAGTACCTTTACCGGATCGAATCAGAACGCATTTTTCGGTGCCTCATTTCAGTGCCACTTAAATGCCTGAGCTGTCGATTTAAATATTTGCTCTCTGGTGCCCTGAAACACCCACCAAAAAATATGTCTTGCAGATGTAAATGCAGACGTCAAATCGACGTCTCTGTGATGTACGTGTGCTATCAGGGACTGCATTCATGTAGTGTCAGAATAATCAGAAAAATAATTTCCTGACTGATAATTCAAATCCAACACATCTTTGTAGTAACGTTAGTGCCCATGTTGTTTTCACATTCTGATTTAAAAGCACAACTCGGGAAATGAGACCATTAGAGGAGCGCGTGAATGCAGCAATTACGCTTGCTCTGAAGGCAGCAGGTAGCCAGCCATTAGCTAGCTACATCAAAAGTGCTTAAATTAAAATGCCTAAAGGTAAACTTAACTTAACCGTTGTTATGATTTGTATTGAGAAGCGTTTCTAAACCTGTTGTCCAACAAAAGAGAACATTATAACATGCTTTTACTCTACAACATCAGTCAAATGCTTCCTTTTGTGATCTGATGTGGCTTTTCTTATCACGGAATTAGGCAGAGAATATATTCTATACTGTAAAAAAGCCTATGTTGATTGGCAATGGATTATAAATATACATAATTATTATATAGAGATAGCTTGTAGGACACAGATGAACTATACATTGTCGCAGTCGAGTGTTTGTTGTCTTCATGTTTCATCATTCAACACATTTCCATCTTCTTTTTATTCAGCGATAGCTGGATGCCTTTCTTCATATTAGGGATTTCCTGATGCGTCAAGACTACTTCTGTGAGGCATATGTGGAGTTTCTGCACGAGGGCACCCTCCAGTTTCCAGTATGAATGAAACAGACATTACATGTGTTCATAGCACTCAATAATGGCCAATCCATTCTATTTTGGTTAAAAAAAAGAAAAATAACACTTCTCTCAAAATAAATTTTAAGTAGATATATGATAATCCATGTTTTACTTCAGTGTACAGGATTTTTATTTTTATGTTCATTTGTTTTAGAAATCACATTTTGAATCACAAATCGCAAAAAAAAAAAAAACACTTTAATGTGCCAAGCCACCAGAACCGAACTGAACTGAAAACCGTGGGCTAATTGTATTGTTGCATCCCTCTCAAGAATACCAATTACTTTGCTGTTATTAGTACTGTAACTGTTATTTAGTGTTATTTAGGTGGCTTACATTTTATTGTGAACTTATGTAAATGTGTTTTACATTTACTTGTATTTATATATTTCTGTATACTTTAAACTTTTAATATATTGTTAAATATAAAGATTTTTTTTTTTCAATTAAAAAAAAGCCATTTTTAAAGTAAGTTTTAAGTTTTAAAACTATCGATTTGGCACCAGTATCATAAAAAAAACACAAATGATTCCCAACCCTATGCATAAGCCATTCTTACTGCCTTTTATGTGACCCTATACTTCAGGAAAGAGTTCTTATTGATAATGTGGCCTGACAAAGAGGAGGAAAAAAATAAGAGGAAACATTGGGTTGATGCTCCTTTAGCATCAGTCATACTACTAACTGACTGTACATGGTATTGAAAATATTAAAAGTCAATCACAAGTAGCAGAAAACCAATTAAGAGGCTGCATAACTACAAGAACTGATCTGTAAGCTGGAGTCAAGACAGCAGTGGAATGGTTTTGGTTCAATGACCTGAAATCAGGTAAGAGATGATACTATACCAATGACCACATGCATGTCCAGGCTGACCAGATGTCTGGAAATCTCATATCCCATTCCTCTGGCTCCCCCTGTAACTATGGCAACCTTTCCATTCTGCTTGGGCAAATCTGGGTAAGACAGGATGCAAGAAAATTATGATTTTTTTTATTGTGTAATATCTAAAAAAAATGTTTTACAAAGACACAGACTGTCTTTGTTTGGGACATATACTGTCATCCCTCTGTGAGTGTTCTTGGATGTGCCGTGGTCACAGGGATCATTAAATGTAGAAACTGCATCTGGCACCTATGTACTGAGAACTGCATGACCTGCTTCTGAGATAAGTCTACTAATGATGCCATTCCTTCATTCTTTTGCTTTATGGGTATTTATTATTATTATTATTATTAAAGAAAAACAAGTCCACTTGTGCACTATTGATGTTTTAAGCAGAGGAATTATGACAACCATCACTGATAAGTAATGTTACTTTTTGTTGCCATTTCCATGTTAAAATGTCCAGTTAAAATTAAGGTAATTGTATTAATTGCAAAGCTTACATTTTACTGTCATCACAAAAACATAGTCCAATAATGCAAACAAGTCTTAACATTTTTTTTAGCTAATCCAGTCAGGCTTCAGAATATTTAAATATTTCTGATACAAAAGACCATTGTGCAGATGGATTTGAGTCTAATCCTTTTGCTGTGCGCTGGGACATGGTTGCCCTTTAACAGTGATTTTAATTTAAATACAGAGCCATCTAAAATTGCAACAGACAGAGCAATCTTAAGTAGAAACATGTGATTAGTTTGTGACAATGTTGAAAAGTCATCATTAACTCTGGCAACAATTACCCAGATTCTGCTATAAATTAAATATTCCTTAATAAATGGGCATAAGTATGTACACTATAATTTAAAGCCAGCATTTCAGCCAGAGGCCAGTGATACAATATTTAAAACAAACAGTTTTCTTAAAACATAATTACATTTCTAACTATTTAAATGAACATTAACTTATGATTCATATTATGTCATCACTTTTAATTAACTATGTCTTCATAATAAGACCTTAGCGTTGGAGTAAATATGTCAAAGGTTACTGTTGCTGGTCCTTTTGCTGGTTTATGCTGGTCATGTGCTGGCAAAGGACCAGCTTAAACCAGCAAAGGACCAGCATAAACCAGCAAAGGACCAGTTTAAACCAGCATCCCAGCGTCAAAACATACCTAACCAGCATATGCTGTTTTTTTCAACAGGGAGTCTGTTATGTTTAGATAACAAATGAGAAACACGTTGAAACTGTATTTCTTTTAGGTTTATGCATAATTGCAGCCGAGTTAGCAGCCATAATATACAAACTCATATACAAACTGCCTCAATATCAGAAAGTATAAGGAAATGTTAAAAGAATATTCGACTCCTGTCTTTATCGAGAAAGAAAGAAAGTCACATTGGTTCGGAACAACATGATTGAGAGTAAATAAATGTAGAATTTTTGTTTTCGGGTTAGCTGTCCCTTCAAGCGCGCTTCTCAACATTCCCAATCAGCAACGAACAGCTCCTAACTACTGAATAACTGTTTGACAATAAAACAACCACCCGTCAGAACACTACAAATCCGTCACCACGAAAACCCTCTAACCTGGCAGGGTGAACGATCTGTTGAAAAGCTGGTATAGAAGAACTTTGACGCCGTCTAAATAGAGTCTGATGAAGCCGAGGATACAAGGCAAAAACCACCACATGTTTGAAGATGACAGCGAGTGTCTCCGTGTTTACGCTCCGTGCTGAAGCACAGCAGGATGGTATCAGCTGTCCGTTCGATAGTTCCGCTTTTGGGTGGAGTGACCTCTACCAAGAAAGAAAGACAAAATATGTAGCTGGTGAAGATTACCAACAAACTTTTAAGAGATGTAAATAGTCCAGTCTACCGAAGCCCATTTCCACCACGGGAAAAAAAGGCAATAGACTCTATGCACGAACGCTGCTTACGTATATCCGGTAGAATCTCAGCCAGCAACTTCACTTCCATATAGCGCTAAAGCGTACTAGCAGCAGAACTCTTTCTTGACGTATTGTAAACAACAAATAGGTATTTTCCTAAATAAGTATTGCTATAAACATAAAAATATATAACATTCTAGTTATTGCCTTCTGAAAGTTTAAATATTAAAGGTCGTAGACAGTAGTTTCGCCAAATATTGTTGTGTCCTGTAGTGCGTAAGGGGCTTACGTTACCCAACTTATTCCAGTAGAATATCTACTCCTTTTTAGAATAACGCCCGTAATACAAGAAAAGTGTTGAAGAGTAAACACTAGAGACAGACTTCATTTATACCCTTGGCTACTCACACTCTTCACAACAATAGAACAGCACAATATATGAATTAAAATCATATTTAGTATAGAAATTGTGGAAGGTTAAATTTGCATTTGGACAAATGTAAATAATGTAAACATGTAAATATAAAGAACTGTGATACAGTGTTACCTGCACTGTAATGTAAACATGTATATGACTTAGATACCTGCACTTTGGTAATGCAAACATAAATAAATAAAAATTACTTTGTTACAGGGCTCTACATTAACGCTTGTCCGCTAGTCAGGGACCAGTGGATTTTGTGAAGGGGCAAGTGAAAGAGAATTTTAATTGCCCGACCGAACAACTAGGGCAGCACCGAAACTTTGGCGAGAATGGTTCTAATTTTATTACTTTCAGTATAAATGGTGACTGATAACGGATAATGTATTGACTAGGTCGCGTCAGTTGAGGCTCACGCAGCCTGTCTTGACTGGAGGAATTAAAAATAATAAGCGCAAAGCAGCACGCACAAAGAAACACACATGAACAAACACTGCGGTAGAATTTATATATATATATATATATATAATACCGTATATGATATGAGCAACATCACACGACCAAGAGTGATGTTTCCCCGACTATCAGCACAATTGAAAATGTGACATTTATTTCAGTAGTTCACTAAACAAGTAGTTAATATTAACTGATTTACATTTTTGCTCCATTTCGCAAACAAAAATAGTTCTAAGCAAACCCACAGCAGAACTGTCGTGTGTCTCTGAGCAACATACAACAGTGTTTCGTTACTGAATGATTCAGTGAGCCATTCATAAAGAGAGTCAATTGCTTAATTTATTGAATGAATCAGCCGTTTCAATGAACCGGTTGAATCAATGACTCACTCAATACTGTGTAAATGCATTTATGGAACCTCTTATCTTCATTAAACAGTCTGAGTAAATGCATCTAAATGGCAATTTGGATGCAGCTTCTGTGTTTCCTCTGCTTTGGAAAGATGGAGTTTGTTGATACTGATTTAATCTGAATGCTAACAACCATACAGTGTCTTATTATTCTAACTGAATGTATTAATGAAATTTAAAGGGGTCATATGATGCTTTTTTAAAGATCATTATTTTGTGGGGGCGTGGCAGAGTCTTAAATTTGATAAAGAATATCTCTTTGGTTTTGAGACTTTAGTCTTTGCAACTTCAGGGATCTTATCTATGCACAATCAGCTTGTAACACTCCAAAGAGAAAGGAAAACTTGAAATTGCATCATATGACCCCTTTAAGAATTTGACATAAATGATGACATGTACGTTTTATAAGGTTAGGAAAAAGCAGTTCATAAAGTTAAAAAGTGTCCTAGAAATCAAATTAAGGCAAAATCTCACATATGCTGATTAAAGTAAGACCTGATAGAGCACTGATGAGGTTATTGCTTCAGAATAAATTACATTTAGGCTACATAAAAAAAAATATATTTTTTTTTTACTGGAACAAGTGAATGACTGATTTAATTGTCCGATAAGCACATGTCAAGGCTTAATGTCGAGCCCTATATAAGTAACTTTGATAAAGTATTAAACATTTCCTGTACAACACTGTGTGTAGAAAAAAAAGAGCACTGTTGCATAAGTGAACTAAAGCAAAACACAGACCACAGCTGTTGGATGTTCATAAGAAACAGCAATCTGCATACAAGTGTCTAGTAATTTTGATTCCTGATTAAATACATTTATGCTTCTTTGCCTTAAAAAAAAAAAAAAAAAAAAAAAAACTCTATGCTCGTTATGGACAAACAAGCAGACAGATGGGTCAAGGCTGTAACCAACAAGTGGCAGATGTGACGGCGATGGAGCATCTTGATGGTGAGTAATGTTGCAGGTTGTTTCTGCTGGTATGACAACACACTCCCAGTCTAAACTTTTCCTAAGGCAGAATTCACCAATGAATCCTCACTGAACATCCTGAGAGTGGTGACCAAATACAGCTCGGCCACTTAGAGGTCAGACTCAGGCAGCTCGCTGGTGACACCTCTGTAAAGGGTACTCCTGAAATAAAAACAAAAAAGTATTAAAGTAAATTCCCACATTTTTACTATGTGCTCTGACCTTCGATATATTACATTATTTTCATCTTCCTTAGTGTGTTTGAATTATTTGACATAAATGGATGTCATGCCATGTTTCTGTATGGTTAGAAAAAAATAATGGCCCTTTAAATTAATTTCAGTCAAAAACTGCTCTATAATTTTAAAATAAAAAATAAAGTTCATTTTTTGACAGTAGTGCGACAGTCCATTTATTATATCTAGGTCTGATCTCATACACTAGGTATTTTTTATCAATTATGAATTAGCAAAAAATGTGGAGTTTATGTAAAGAACAACATTGAAGAATTTACTGATTATAATAGGTAAATTCAGCAGTCAATTTATTTTTCTGAATAATGACTTTTGTCCACAGAAATGCTGTTTTACTCACTGTTCATCCAGAAATCCTATGTATTACACAGAGCAGAGGTTGTGTTCTGTTCTGTCTCATCAATAATCGTTCCAACTAAGCCAATAAAAATAATTTGAACTAAAAGCATGTATTTATATATTACATTACCCCTTAATAAATCAAGTTTATTTTAAAAGGATTTGATAATTAATTTAAACTTACCATTGTTCTAGGTTTGTGCCAGCTCTGTTTTCTTTCAGTACAGCTATGAACAGGAGGAACTTCACTGATGCCAAGCTGCGAGTGTTGTGCTGTCTGGTACAGTAGTGCAACATTATTTCGGTCACACAGTGCTGTCCCAGCATCACAGGAACGACTGCTGCAGGACAGTAATAGAGGGAGGGAGTCATATAACAGTCTGTGAAGATAATTAAACTATAACAAAAGTCATTTATTAATATTCTATATAAATATTTGTTAAGTAGAAATTTAAATAGACACTTGTTAAATATTAAATATAAAAATATTCTATTTGCATTCACATTTTATCACACCGTAAAGAGCTCTACAAACCTTTTTACAGAATAGTTTCACTATGCCTGTCTTTGTACAGAAACCTTAAAAAAGGTTGTATAAAACGAGCATTTAATTCAGACTTAAGCTAGTATCTTCCCTTCCTCACTGGCCTGAAACACAACACCCTCACACTTATTCAACACCTTCACACTTAGGAAGTCGTGGCCTAATGGTTAGAGAGTCGGACTTGTAACCCAAAGGTTGCGGGTTCGAGTCTCATACCGACAGGGATTGTAGGTGGGGGGAGTGAATGTAAAGCGCTCTCTCCCACCTTCAATACCACGACTGAGGTGCCCTTGAGCAAGGCACCGAACCCCCAACTGCGGCTCCCAGGGCGCCGCGACAAAAAATGGCTGCCCACTGCTCCGGGGGTGTGTTCACTGCTGTGTGTGTGCACTTTGGATGGGATAAATGCAGAGCACTAATTCCAAGTATGGGTCACCATACTTGGCCACTTGTCACTGTCACTTATCTCTGATTGTCATCTGATTCTTGTTGGAATTTCAGAAATTATTCAGTTAATATTAAAAAAGTCATTCAAAAATCTTATATGTTGCATAAACAAGCACATCAGTCAAAATGAATAACTTTACATGGATAGATTAAAACAAATAATGAAAAGACAGGTATGATCTGTAAGAAACTGGAACTTAGCTAGATTCACTTGTTGGATATAGCATGAGCATACTCACCCTCAAAGTGTCGATGTAATACAAAACTTCTCCTTCTTGCTGTTAGTAGTGACAGCTGACTGCCTCACAATGCGTTTCATTGTCAAATCATAACAATACAACAACAATAACAATCCAGGGTCATTCAGTCCAGAGGAAGTGCCAAGTCCTTCAGCAAAGCCATTGTTCTTATAGCTTTCAAGTTTGTAAAGAACTCAATAGATTCAAAATACATTTTAATTTCAAGTTTGAATCTTAAAAAAGAGGTTTGCATTTAGAAAATTTACATTAATGGAATTGATATTTGGCTAACAGGAAAATAAGGTTTATGAAATAAGTATCACTTTTTTTCATATTCATGAAAACCAAAACTTCCATTTCTATAAGTAAATTCAAAATTAGGATTTGCATAACATTTGGTAAAATCAAGAATGTCACACCAAAAAGTTGTTGTGTAAGAACAATTCCAAAATAAATGTAAAGAGGTTCTCTAAACAGAAAGAACAGTTGGTATTAATATCATTCTTGAGTCTTTTAAGAGAGCACTTATCTGGATAAAATCTGTGAATCAACTTAAATATAACTTCTCTCATTTTGTTAGTGATCAGGTATTTGTGAGGTAATGACCAAACTTTCTTTCAGGGAATATCACTTACAAAGCCATTCCAGTAAGAGATTACATAAGGCACAGAAACAGATTCCTCCCAAAAAAAAAAAAAAAATCTAATTTTTTTTTTTTTCAAAAAAAAAAAAAAAACAAATTTTTTTTTTTTATTTAGATGACGAAAGCCACTGCTTACTAACAGATGTTTTACATAGATCCACTGAGTGACAAGAGATTGGAAAATAAAGACCTTTAAAAAGCATTAGAACTCCATGTGGCACCACATCAACAATTGCAAACTCTTTTGGACTAATTCCATAACTAAAAACTCAGAATAATTACAGATTAAACCATTTTGATTGAAAAGTTGAGACACAAAAATAATACCATTTTTAAACCAATTTTTAAAGAAAAGAGATTTGTGTTTATACAGTAGATCCGGTTACACTTTATTTTAAGGTGTCCTTGTTACAGGGTAATTATGCGTTTAAGTACTGAGTAATATGAATTAACTACATGTACTTACTATATGTGACCATGGACCACAAAATCAGTCATAAGGGTCAATTTTCTGAAATTGAGATGTATACATCATAAATAAGCTGAATAAATAAGCTTTCCATTGATGTATGGTTTGTTAGGATAGGACCATATTTGGCCGAGATACAACTATTTGAAAATCTGGAATCTGAGGGTGCAAAAAAATCTAAATATTGAGAAAATCGCCTTTAAAGTTGTTCAAATTAAGTTCTTAGCAATGCATATTACCAGTCAAAAATTCAGTTTTAATATATTTACAGTAGGAAATTTACAACATATCTTAATAGAACATGATCTTTACTTAATATCCTAATGATTTTTGGCATAAAAGAAAAAACAATAATTTTGACCCATACAATGTATTTTTGGCTATTGCTACAAATATACTCCAGCAACTTTTAGCGCAGGTTTTGTGGCCCAGGGTCACATATGGTTAGGGTTAGGATTAGGGTTTGGCTTAGGTTTACAATTGTTATTATAATAGTAAGTACATTAAACATGTGTAACAAAGACACCTTAAAATAAAGTGTTACCGTCGATTCTTATTATTCCATATCGTTCACAGTAATCCGGGGAAGCTTTTTAAGGGGTTAAAAAGCGAGTGTAAAATATCAACTTCTCCCGCAATGTCTCCACAGTTAACAGCAATAGCAAAAACGGCTTCCAGCGCTTCACCGGATGTAACTGAGCTGGCTGAGGCAAAATGTGGAAGTGATTGTGCAGAGTCAATTGCGACTTTTATCTCACAATTCTTTTTGTTTTCTCTCGCCATTTTCTCAGAATTGCAAGATATAGAGTCAGAGTTGTAAGTTTATATTGCTGATTCTTTTTTTCCCTCAAAACTACGAGAAACAAAGTCCGATTTGTGAGATAAAAAAGTTGTAATTGGCATAGTACTTTACATAGTGCTTTATACAATACAGATGGTGCCAAAGCAGCTTTACAGCGTTAAACAGGAAAATAGTTTTTCTAATGATGCAAACAAAATTCAATTCTGCTGTAAAGCAGCTCTAAAGAGAGGACAATAGTAAACAGTAATTTTTCCAGTTAAAGTTCATTGTTGATTCAGTGATCCCATTGACTCACATAGCATGATAAATAAATACATACATACTATGTAAGTCAATGGTCACTGTGATTTTGCCAAGTAAGACATGTTCCTGGATCAACATCTTTTGGATCAACATTACTGTCCAAAGATATAGACTAAACCCAATCTAAACCTAACCCTACCCATAATTTATTCCTAAAATCAGAGGGAAATGATAGCTAATTAACAAGGGTGTAGAAGCACCTAACCCTGATCATAAGCCTAAAACAGATATTTCCTGAAAAGTTATCCCTTAATTCTGATTGGTTAATTGGAATGTTGTTCCAGGATCAACAAGGATGTTGATCCAGGAACATGTTGTATTTGGTGAAATCACGGCCACCATAAGTCAATGGGTACCAGAAACTGTTTGGATACCCACTTTCTTCAAAATATCTTATTTTGTGTTCAGCAGAAGAAAGAAATTCACAACTTGAGGGTGAGTAAATGATGACAAAATTGTCCTAACTACTTTGGGTGAACATTGCAATATTCCATAGAGAGAGAGAGAGAGAGAGAGAGAGAGAGAGAGAGAGAGAGAGAGAATTGTCAGTTTTGATTTTATAGTGACCTTAATCAGTTGGGTACAATTATCAGCCAGTGCACATTAAACTAGTGATAGACTGATATATCAAAATCTCTTACATTCATATATGCTTTGCAACGTTATTTTATGATGGGTGAGTATGCTTCTGATCACCTTCCAGCTCATATATCACATAAATCTCAATGTGTGTGTGTGTGTGTGTGTGTGTGTGTGTGTGTGTGTGTGTGTGTGTGTGTGTGTGTGTGTTTTGGCCTACATTTTGTCTTCTAGGGAGACCCTCAAATTTAGCAGTTTACTTTAGATTCTTCTCTAAATAAGTATTCCTCAACTCCAATACTAGGGACCACCTGGTTCCTGATTCAACTCTTCAGTTTTTTTTAGTCTGTTAATTAATGAGACAATCTAAAACATTCTGGGAGGAGTTGAGTTGGGATATAGATATCTGATGTTCTTGTGCCATTGAATTACACAACACAAGATGTGCTTTTGGAACATTCTCAAAGCTTGCTTGATAACATGGATCATCAGGTTTTACTTGTGAAGTTGCCAGATCACCAGCTTAAGCTTTGCAGTCATTAAAAAAAATATATATATATATATATTCCAAAGACATTCTGAAATGTATGTACATTTTTCAGTTAAACTTTTAAATAAAATTTTTATAATAGTAATTTGTCATGAAAATAATTGTATTAGAGAAATGCAAGATTCATTAAGCATTTCCCTTAGTGGTCTCTCTCTCTCTCTCTCTCTACATTATCTAATATATATATACATTTCTGTATGTATGTGTGTGTGTGTGTGTGTGTGTGTGTGTGCATATATATCTGGCTGTTTCACTCTACATTCTTGGCTCAAGCAGTTTTTTTTTTCTGTTGGGAGCAAACAGGCATTTATGTAGCCTACTGTCATACAAGGGATGTGTGCCATGAAAACCCCTCAAGAGAGAGCAACACAAACCTGGGGCTCAGCTTTGGTGCAGTGACAGCAGGTTGTGGAGAATCCTTGATGTTGGACTAGTTCTATGTAAACAGACATTTTCTCCTGGAAGTGCTCTCAGGCTTTTATAAGTAAGGATTTTGTCTGAGAAAAGAAGCTGAGTGTCTCAGATTGTGGACTGAGCACCAGGGAATTCTTTCTTTGAGTAATTTTGTTTAAAATTTAAACGTGGACCTGTTGCTGAATTTTTATGTATGTATGAGAATTCAGAAAAAAAGAAAAAAGGAAAATGTTGGACAGGGGTCAAATGGACAGCTTGATTTTCCACATCGGCACTCAGGATTTGTCCTCGAAACCTAAATCAATACCACTGATCAAAAATTAATAATTACATGTCATTGTGACCTGAGGAGCTTCTGTCTTGCCTCCTACCCTCTTCTTGTCTCCATCTGTTTTTAGCAGGCATGTTGCTTTATGCTTTCAGGGCCAGGCACAGTGCTTCCCCCGAGCATGTTCCAACACTGACCTGAATCCCTACTCACACTCATTTGTTCCAGAAGTGCTAAGCCTCCAGACAAACATGCACTCACGCATAAACTCAGTGTTTTCTCTCTCTCTCTCTCTTCTGCTTACTCTGGAAGCTGGATAGCAAAACAGCTGTTGTATTTCCCCCTTCAGAATTTGTTTGTATCTACAGACTCCTTGTCAGAATGCATTCAGAACAACCTGGGAGCTCCAACACTCCCACATCTCTCACTCTACCACTTCTTATTTTCTCTCGCTCTCTCCAGTTCCACTGTTCCAAGAACAGTTGTGTAATTTGTTACGAATGCACACATGGAGTATAGTTGGCATTCAGAGCTTGAATGAGCTGAGCATGAGCATGGGTGAAAATTCTGTCGTCATTTCCCTCACGCCATCCAAACCCATAAGACTTTTGTTCATCTTCTTTCAAACACAAATTAAGATATTTTTAATGTAACCTGAGAGATTTCTGTCCCTCATTTGAAAGTCATGGTAACCAAAACCTAGAAAATCCCAAAAAGATCATAAAGGTGTCATAAAATTAATCCATATGGATCGAGTGGTTTAATCTAAGTTTTGTGAGGAGATTTGATTGCTTTATATGATGGCCAGATTTAAATTAGGCTTTTATTTGCATCTAAGCAGTGATCGACACACATGCACATCACATATGGTAAACACAGAAGCTCAAATGTGAGGGGATTCATATGGATTTGTTTTACGATGACTTAATGACCTTTTTGAATCTTCTAAGTTTTGGTTACCTGGACTTTTTTCTGTACTTTCTGTACTGGAAGCTTCTGTCACCAAGACAAATTCATTGTGTAAACACACTTGGCAATAAAGCTCTTTCTGATTCTGACTTTTAATGGAGGGACAGAAACCTCTCAGGTTTTAGTTAAAACATTGTAATTAAGTCTTATGGGTTTGGAACAACATAAGGGTGAGTAAATGATGACAGAATTTCCATTTTACATTAATAATAGTAGCTTATTTCATCAGTATGGCATTAGGACTTATTTCATGTCACTTCTCAGCTTCAAACTGTTATTGATAGTGGTTTTAATCAATGAATATAATAGGCATTTTTTCCCCAATACATAGAATAATTTATGCAAAATATGTACTGTTTCAATTCAATATAATAATTATTGGCAGTTTGGGTGGCTTCATGGACACTGAATGGGTATATCAACAGAGTTATGTGATCATTTTGTAACAAATAATGTATCGTGAATATAAATAAAGGTTCCAAAAGGGGGTTTTCGTATAGATTCAATATAATTGTGTTCTCTAAAGAACCTTTTTTTTTTTTTCCCTTAGTGTGGGGAGCATTAAATAATACTAATACTACTAATAATAATAATACTAATAATATTTTTAATCTACTACAAAGAAACTTTTGTGCAATAGAAAGGTTCCATGCACGTTAAAGTTTCTTCATGGAACCGTAGATGCCAAACTTTATTTTTCAGAGTTTTGTAAATAACTTTACATTATTCTATTATCTGTCTCTTGCACACACAAAAATATTATACACCTAGATACATTACATATCAAATTATTTTTATTATCCTTTTTACCTTTTTCGTTTCTTTCTTTTTTTTCTCAAATCTAATTACTCTATATTCAGCTGAGGAATAAGACATCTTCAACAAGCACAATGAAATCTGGGTTAACAACAAATGTGCCCTCTATTTGTCCTTCAGGTGGGAAATGTAAGCGCCTCATTGGTTTCTGTCGGTACTATAGCAGTTCACTGGTCACCGATCTGGGTCTAGCGGTTCTTTCTCAAGTTCACTTGCATAGGTGGCCCAGGTTCGAGGGCAATTTGGCAGTTGGACGCGCTCATGATGCGCTATGGTGACTGTGCTGACACTTGAGATTCCACTCACGTTCAGAGCGGAGTATTTAATCGGTGAGTCATATAATGCTCGTGGCGTGAAATTGTAGTCGTTTTGCAAAAGAAGAACTAGATAAATCTGTACACTCTAAACAGTGGGAAATATGACGCATAATTAAAGCATTACCTACCGATTACGGAACATATACGCTGGCTATATATTGGTGAAAGAAATCAAAACGAACAAATGCAAAGACACATGAAGCTGTAGCAGTGAGTTCTCAATGAATCTCACCATAACGAATGGCTGAAGGCACCAACCAAATTCCAAACGCTTTCACATCTTAAGCGCACAACAGGCGAACCACGTTTCTATGGCAAGCCGTTTTCAAATTCATTTCATAAACTCAAGTATCTATTTGTACGTTTCTATATTGTCATCATATATTCAATTTTACAAAATAACTGAACTAAAAATAAACTTTCTAACTAGTTACATAAAATCAATTGTAGCTGTTTAGATAAATGTTAACTACTGGTGACAGATACAGGTAGGCTACTAGTATCCAATTATAAATAAGCTCATATAACTGAAATGGACAACTACTGTATTAACTACTGAGAGATACTAGTACCAGAGTGTTCAGTCTTGCTCCTGGAGGGTTACTGTCCTGCAGGAGCAGGGATTGGAGTTTAGCTGTGGGACTGAAGGATTTCACACCCCTGTAGTAGCTAAAAATTAATAGTTAACAGTAAACCTGGAAAAAGGTGGTAGCAACAACCGAAACACACTACTCTGTGAATAGTTGATCAAATATAATTAATGGGAAAAAAAAATAATTTACGAAATATTGATAAATTAATGGAAAAACTGCATTTAAATTGTTGCCATTAACAATGGAATAGTTGCTGTTGAGCAATGGGATAAGTACTAGTATATAGAGCGAATAAGTACTAGAGACTAATTGAATAGACAGCCATATAGTGACTGCTGTAATATGGAATATAAATACTAGTTTCTGTTGAATAGTTACTAGTCAAATTGAAAAAAGCACCAGATAATATTGTATTAATGATTAGTCATTATACATTCTGACAAAAATGGATAATATTTAATTTAAAGTAATAAATGTTAAATAGGCTTGCCATAGATTTCCATCAACTTCCAGTGCGATTAAGTGGTGTAAGATATTTGCTTGAGTGTAGCCTATCTGACAGCAGAAAGAAGAGACATATATAAACTGTACACCATAAGCAGGCGGCACTCGAAAGATGCCATGCTTAAAATCAACTGTGAGCCCTTGATATCATATCTCAACTTTTATTGTTCATTTTCAATCATAGCGCAGAAGTATTTGCTCTCGGTTGCCTATTTGGGAACCAAAGAACTGAAATCATGAAAGGTGATGCAGTACTTTGCATATAGACTTAATGAGAAAACAAGTTATTTTATCATAAATGCTAACAGAAAGTCCACTGAATTTAATTTAAACAAGGATATAATAAGGTTCTGAGTGGTTATTTTCTGAGTCCCCGATTTCAAATTCAAATTAATTTTAAAAAGCTTAAAATTGGACATATGATTTGAGTTGGTATTGCGTCTACATTAACAGGTGGAAAGAAAGCAGCTAGTTTCAGTGGTTACCGACTGCCAGTGAAGCGCAACACGTTAGTGGAAAAGGACATCCCAATCCATGTCAGTATATTAAAAATAATAATCAATGCTGTCCACTCTTCATTCTCATTCATGGAGTTAAACACAGGGCACTTACCAGTCACCCTTTGCTCCCTTGTTGATCAGTGCCAAAGCTGGGACACCCGGTGCATGTCCTTAAAGACGGATCCAATAATGCCAATCAAATTCCGTGATCACAATCCGCATCTCGACATATATACCATAATATCACGTACAGAATGAGCAGAATAGCAAAAATAAACAGTGCAACCAGTATTGCTTTGGTGACTGGGGATATTAAAGACTGCATGATACCGGCGAGCTGGAGAAAGCAGACACCGTAAGCGCAATGAAGATGAATACACGTCCAGGCGCCAGCAGCGTCCGATCCTGTCCGTATCTGCATTGGTGCGTGCCGAGTGCGAACCTACAGTGAAACGCGTGGGCTCCTCAAAAACATGACACGCGAAAGAGCGCTGCCTCATCCATTGGTGATCTCTCACACCATTTGCGCAAGGGGGCACGATACTCTGAGGTCCCTTCAGGATACCCATGATCCAATACTGCTTGCTCAAAAGATATATATATAAAAAAAAGTTAAATGATAAGGATGTTAATGTTAAATGTTAAAGATTTTCAAAAAAAGGTAAGAAAAAGGAAAGGAAAACAATCAAATAGCTCTATATATTTAGGTTGCGTTACAAAGTGCTTTCAAAAAAGCAAATCTTAGGTTTTAAAAGGAGTATGTGCTCTTGGTATTAGAGTTTTTTTCTTATAAATAAGGTGTCCTTGAATTATATTGTTACCAGATCCGTTAACAAAGATGACAATCATGTGTTTTATTTAAACTTTAATCCCAAATGCGCTTGTGAAGTCATATCCGATAATGGTGATTCTCAGTGAGTCAGACCAGAAATATTTATCATAGTTAAATTCATCCTGTACAGATGCTTGTATACCGTTCTTTTGTTGCAACGCATTCTTTTAACACTAGATGGAGTAAGAGTCTATTTGCTGTCTGCTAGGGGGCGCTATTTTCATGCCATCACTAATGCCAAAAATGTAAAATTAGAAGCGCGTGTTCAGTGATTTTTGAGCAGGGGAAAAAAACAATCTTCAAACTTAATCTTAAAACAAAATGGCACTGTTAGACTATTGTAGATACACATGTTGTTTGTCTTAAATGCTGTGGCAGAAATCACATGATACTGAATTTGTTACAACGACTTTCACCTTCAGCAGATCATTTGTTTTACACTAAAGATTCTGTCGAAAATTCTCACCACCATCATTTTCCCCCGTGTAACAAATACCAAAGTCACTAGCCTATTTTCCGTTAATTTGCTGTGCATATATAAAGACTGTTCTAATAATTGATCCACTACATTAGCCGACACACCAAATCCTGTTCTACTACGAGCTCAAAAAGCGCAGGTAGGGCGTGGCGAGGCGAGTCTTTACCCCGCACAGTGTTTCGAATCATCACTCGAATTAGACTGTAGGCTACAGACACATGAACTGTTGAATAACATTGGGTTACGCTTGGCTCACTCAGAGGGGTGGGCCACATAAATTAACGCTCAACTTCACCTTCGAGATACTTGTAGTTCTTGATTTCGAGGCTTGGAAATCTTGTAGGACTATCGTTGCGAATTATTGATATTGCACAAGCTTTGTTTTAATCTTACATATTTCCACAGCAAGATGACTTCATACACGTGGATTTTACTCCTTCTGGCAAGTCTTGTGGCAACAAGAGCGCAAGGTATGGTTTCCTATCCAAACTGTTGACATTTTGTTTTGGTAACAGCGCTTGTAACAGTTGTAGCACTGGGAAGTAGCATGCCCAAAATAACCAAACAGAAACGCAGTCGCTTTTTTGCCACTTCTAACCGTGCTCTGAATGAACTATATAAACGCTCGTTTTAACTGCTC
This sequence comes from Sinocyclocheilus anshuiensis, assembly GCF_001515605.1. Taxonomy (NCBI): domain Eukaryota; kingdom Metazoa; phylum Chordata; class Actinopteri; order Cypriniformes; family Cyprinidae; genus Sinocyclocheilus; species Sinocyclocheilus anshuiensis. Next base: position 312,740 of record NW_015536698.1, on the reverse strand, counting down.
TTAAATGGCTTATAAGTTGGAGTTGAAGCGAGTTAGAAGTATTTGTCTACTATCCCAGTTACTTACCCATTTGTGTTAAGGAAAAAAGTGCGTTGAGTGTTATTGAATGGCCAAACATCTTGGTACGTTGGTTTGGCTCTTGGAATTGAAATCTTTCCACATACAAGCTGCGTGACTCACCAACCCATGGGAAGAATAGCAAGAGAATTGTAGCACCGAGCATGTTTGTTTCTGTAGCGTGGTATTGGTAACATCACGTAAAGTTTTTAAAAGCATGACCAAATGTTATGACAAATTAGTGATCTTTCCATGTATTCCCAGCTCCATTTGCCTTTATTCTCAACTTAATTTAGCTGAAAATACAGTAAAATACAGAGTTTACATTTTACGATTCATATTATGGATATGATGGTTCCTTTTTTTTCTTTCTTCAATTATACTTCTAAAACAAACCACTAATACACCATGTCTTTGCCTGTTGTTTCAGGCGTTTGTTCAAACTTCAAATATTGTAAATCTTCCATTAACAATGCATGATGCTAGCAGATGCATGGGTGGCATGTTATAATATTATACTGTACCATATTTAATGTTTTTTTTTTTTTTTTTGGCAGGCATATGAGTGAGTGACAATAAATAATTTTGCCAAGTGCTAACACAACATTGTTAATGAATCCATGAAACAACTCTCTCATTAATTGGTGTCTCTGCTAGTTTGAGAAGCAACTCAAATTTCCAGTTAGACCCTGAAGGTCACGGAGAAGAAGAAAAAAACAATTTTCAACAACATCAAATTTTGCTCTGCATTATCAGCTGTCAAGTTGCCTTGAATGGTGTACTAAATATACTTGATCCCATGATGTTGTCCCATACTTCCTGTGTTCCTGCATTGAGTCTCAAAGTAAACCACTGTATACTCTCCTTTCTACTGATTCGTTTCTGCTAGCTGGCTTAGCTCCGAGATCAGCACGACAGGCATAATGTATAGGCCAGAACAGATTCTGTCACAAGCAAAATCAGACACTCCCAAATTTAAATTGTAATCTTTTGCATTTAATACTTGCATCACTCAAGTTTGCCTGAATCTTCACTTCCTAAATGTCTTAATGTGACTCTTTCAAAATATGTTTTTTTATGCAACGTAAGCCGATTACATAAATGTGTACCCAGATTAGATAAAAGGATCGCTTTGGTTGTGACTCAACCAACAGTCATCATCATGGGTTTTGCCTAGACCATGAAGAAAACAGTCCATTGCCATGGCAACATAAGCCACAGGATGTGGCCTCTGCCGGGGTGTTTCATGTGGCAGACACAGTCGCACGCTTACCATCACGTGTGTAGTGTACATCAGAGAACTTTTATTTCATATTTTTATGGTAAAAAATATTTTTGTTTAGTTTTGCTGTATGTCACCTCAAGGGTTGGGAGGGTTTGGTCACAATGTGAATCCACACAATAGATACATACAGTGTGTAGCTGGGTGGGGTTTTCATGTGAAAGCAAACTATATCAAATTCCAATCATTTAGCCTAGTCGAGGCTTTTACCCTCTAGAAACTAGACAGGTTTATTTGAGTTGGTGACAGATGTTTTTAGTTTTGAGTCTTCCTATTTGGGAGTCATGCAGGAATAACCTTGCAAAAGGAAAAGCACTAGATGCTGTCTTGTTACTAACTTAGAACACTTTAAAATTAGCTGCAATGCCAATAGCCTTTTATATTTGGAAATGGTTTCAAGAAAATTATTATTTTCAGTCTCATTCGAATCGCTTCACTTGGGTTCGATTTGCATCCTTTATTTGGGTTTTGTATAGTGGCATGGAGCCTCATGTAAATTGAATAATTCAGCTCAAATCAGGAGTTTTGGTTGGGATTAAACTGGCCATAAAACTACTAGAGAGAGACAAAATATTAAAATAACTGTTTTCTTTCAGATTTGGACCTCGCTGATGCTTTTGATGATGATGGCAAGCGTAAGTAAAGAGGACTGTCTATTTACTGTGTATGGTCCTCCTTGTGTTGATGGTCTACTTTTTCATATTTAATGTTATATATTTAAATATAAAACATATTTAAATATAATCATTATTTATATTGTTGTTTCAAAACAATTAACAATATTATTATGATCTAAAGCCCCTGCGAAGCCAACAGTGAAACCAGCCCCACCGAAAAACCCAGATTCAGGTAACCTTTACCATTATGCTCAGACATATTTTAGTTGCTATATTTAATAATTGTATTGATTTAGACACATGGAAGTATACGCAGAGACTTATTTAACTTGGTTTTGCCTTACTTTTGTAGGATTTGATCTTTCAGATGTCTTTGATTTGGGTAAGACTGTTTGGGCTGAGAAATATTCACAAAAAGAGTTGAAATGAATTGTGGTCATGTTAGTCTTTACTTTAATCACGCTGTTGTGGTTTTCTTTATTAGGGCTTGCTGAATATATGACGATTCGTACATTGATTAAACTCATTGTTTATTCATGTCCTCATTTGTTTGTATTTTAATCTGAAAAGTGACAACATGATGGACATTTTGTGGCACTGCATGGCAAAATGAACACCACCTTTGGAGATTGTAATTGTTTTTTTTTTTTAATGTAATTTTTTAATTACTCAAAATAAAAAAATAATGTAATCATGTTTTGTGGGAAAAAATGGACTAATCAAATTCTGTGGCTGCATGCAGTTGAATTTATTTAAATTGCAGTTCATTAAATTCTTTTGTTATGCCAATTCAAATTGCACCATTCCTTGGTTTTCAGTTTAATAACTAAACTTGAATTACTTTAAACTCAAAATGAGTTTCTTTATGACCATTGTTTGTTGTACACAGACCCGAAAAAACCTGCAGTGGTTCCCCCCAAATCAGAAGATGGTAAGAGAACATTATAATGAGGTGTTTATGTAATTATGTATAAAGTTTGTGGGTTACACTTTTATTTTAAGGTGTATTTGTTGTAGTGTAATCATATATTAAAGTAATATTAATTAGCAACATGGGTTAGTGTTAGGGTTTAGGGTTAATTGCAAGTACATGTAACAAGAAGGGCACTAAAATAAAGTGCTACCAGTTTATATAGTAATGTTTAAAGGGGTCATATGATGCTATTTTAAAGATCATTATTTGGTGTAACAGAATATGTTGACATGCTTTAATGTTCAAAAAACACATTATTTTTCAAATACTGTACATTATTGTAGGTCCTCTATGCCCCGCCTCTCTCAAACGCGTTGTTTTCTACAAAGCCCCTCCTTCCGACAAGCACAGTCTGCTCTGATTGGCCAGCTGACCCAGTGCATTGTGATTGGCCGAACACCACAAGCACGCGTCGGAAATGTCCCTTTCCATAATCGCGAGCTTAAGCTTTCAACAAATGTAAAGACAGTAAATAATGTCCTTAGTTTTACAATCAGTTCAAGCCCGAAAGGGGAACAGAGTCGCGTGACAGACACAGTGATGATGCTCGTATGTATTTGCAGTACACGATTAAGAAAGCTGACTCCACTGTGATGTGACCCTGTCTCTCTCTAATGCACGCACACGACGCGATACTCTACACGGTGCAAAACTCTGCATTTGAACAGTCAATAGCAAATACTTAAACTATTAAAAAATATATATTTACAGTAGCTGATTCAGAATAAGCGCCATATTGTCATAGCAAAGTCGGAATTGACTTATTTTTTTTTAGAAATAGCCTTTGCACAGCCAGCCTTGTAGGCTACTCTCCTAGGTTCACAAAACTGTCGTCCGTTAAAATGCGTTGCACAAATTCGAACATGGGTTGTGCTGTTCTGTTGTAAATAAATCTTAACCAATGATTCCTCATTGCATCTACTTTCGGAAGGCCAAATAAAGTGCTTTTGCTTTCGCACAGAAACACACAACGTCTCTCTGACATGGCTGCATCAACACTACTGCGGTTCCTGAAACCACGCCTTCTTTCTTTGCATGAACATTTGGGTGGCATTACGCAAATATTTCCACATCGTGACGTAGAGATGTGGGGGTGTGTTTGAGGCGTTTTAGCCCGGTCTGGATCAGCCTTCTCTTTTAGATAGAATAAATCCTTTTGTGGGAGACTGAGCTTTGTAACTCTGCAGATCTTATACATGCACAGATAGCTACATAACACACTAAAGAAAAGGAAAAATAGAAATCGCATCATATGACCCCTTTAAGTAATCCAAAGTGCATTTATTTGGAGGTTTTTATTGAGCTCATTTAAGGTCATTTATTAATGCTTCTTGTCTTGTTTGTAAATGAGTGCTTTAATAAAATTAATGTACTGCATTGTCTTTTTTTTTTATTTGCAGATAAAAAGGAACCATCTGGAGGTAAAATATACAAATGCATACACTTCATTTTAGGTCAATTCTGTTTCTACTTCAAGTCAAGTGTTACTTTAATTTTGTACAGTAATCGACATACCATTGCAAAAAAAATTAACATGATGTTTTAATTCTCAGGTGACCTCGATCTGTCTGATGCATTTGGTCCAGGTAAAAATGAGAGTTTTGCTTTTTTCGTTAACTTTTGGGGTGTGTAGCTTCCATTTTCTTTCTTTCTTTCCATCCATCCATCCATCCATCGATAAATTTTCCCCTCAATTTTTATGGCCTTAGCACTGCGTTGCAAGGACCCTCTTGGAATTGCTCAGTTTATTATTATTATTATTATTATTATTATTAGTAGTAGTAGTAGTAGTAGTAGTAGTAGTAGTAGCAGTAGTAGTAGGGCCCGAGCACCAATGGTGCGAGGACCCTCTTGGAATTGCTCAGTTTATTATTATTATTAGTAGTAGTAGTAGTAGTAGGGCCCGAGCACCAATGGTGCGAGGACCCTCTTGGAATTGCTCTGTTTCTTCTCCAAAGTGAATCACATTTTTGAGGGCCTAAACATGGTCGAAAACTCAAAAAACTTTGCACACGCTTCAGAACTGGCGAAAATTTACTTCTGATATGGGTTTCAGAATTGGGCGTGGCAAAATGGCTCGATAGCACCACCTATAAAATTTCAACGAAGCGCCCCTCCCACTACATTTCACGTATGTGTACGAAATTCAGTACATGCATGTTATGTCCCAATACCTACAAAAAAGTCTCTTGGGCTGCGTTCCAGTTCACTTTTAGACATGCACTTGCGAACTTCCCTAAGCACTTACCCTCAGGGGAATCCCCGCCGCCATTTTGAAGTGCGTTCCACTTCGTCAAGTGGACAGGGGAAGTTTACATGGACATACCCTCGACCCCTCGATTTTGAAGGGGGAGCGAGTCTGCTTCATATGCACACTTCAGGCCGCTCTGTAAACCACAGTGCAACACGACTATGATGTCATCGCAGATTGCGTTTAATTTATCCCCACCCCAAACAACACTATAATATATAAATGATTTTTTTTTTTACATTTATAACAGCCCAAGCATACATATAGAATGCTGCACCAAACAAATTCATAAGGGGAAACATGTAAACAATAAACCAACTCCATAGTGGATTCTAAGTGATCAAGGGCTTAGGACGTTCCAATTCAGCCCATTCCAAGGGTTCCGCCAGTAGTGGGCACTCATGCAACATAATCAATGACGTACATCCGAGTAAACGAGATGGAGGGAAGTTATAGAGAGTGAAGGGCATAAAAAAGTGAACTGTAACGCAGCCTTGGAGTGAAGTCCTAAACACAACAGGAAGTCAGTCATTTTGAATTTCCTCTATGATTTTTGTGCAGTTTTTGCCATTTTCAGGTCTCGAACTTTAGCAAACTCCTCCTACAGTTTTAATCGGATCATCTTCAGATTTGGTGAGTGTAATCATAAGGCCGTAGCAATGCTAAATTGCGACGATCTTGAGTTTTCGTTGAAAGGCGTGTCCCTGGCAGCCTGACAAAGTTCGATGTTTCGCCATGAAATAAGAAGTTGCTGTAACTCAGACAAACAATGTCCAATCTTCCCCAAACTTCACACATTTGATAGGAGTTCTGTCCTGAACACACGTCCATGCCCATATTCAGTTATAGTTATAGCGCCACCTGCTGGCAACAGGAAGTTGCATGTTTAACACCGTTATGGACTCCTATCAACATGTTAAAAAGCATCAGCAAGTGTTAAATAGGTAAGCAACATGCTAGAAACAAGCTAAAACAAAATGTTAGTAAGACTTAGCTAAGTGCTAAAGCATGCTATTAATGCAGTGAAACGGGAAGTTGCAGTAACTCAGGCATTCACTGTCCAATCTGCCCCAAAATTAGCATGTTTGGTAAGAGTCCTAGCCTGAACACTTCAACATGCCAATATTCAGTTATAGTCATAGCGCCACCTACTGTCAACAGGAAGGGACATGTTTAACACAGTGATGCACTATCAGCAACATACTAAAATAAGCCATTGAGTGCTAAACAGAGTGCTCGAAACATGCTCAAACATGCTAGCAACACTTACTAAGTGCTAAAGCATGCTATTAATGCCATGAAACAGGAAGTTGCATGCATACAATGTCCAATCAGCCCCAAACTTAACATGTTTGATTAGAGTCCTGCTTAAACACATCTACATGGCAATATTCAGTTACAGTTATAGTTCCACCTGCTGGTTGCAGGAAGTGACATGTTTTACACTGTAATGTACTCTCAGTAACATAATACAATATGCCAGCAACTGCAAAACATGCTAGCAACATAATAGAAACATGTTAAACCATGCTAGCAAAATTTAGCTAACTGTTAAAACATGCTGCTAATGGCATGAAACTGAAAGTTGTTTTATTGTCCAATCTGCCCCAAATTCAACAAGTTTGAGGTCTGTTTGAGGGCAACAGGAAATGGCATGGTTTACACCGGAGTTCCTCAATAGGTGGCCCGTGCTAATTTCAAATAATGTGGCATGAACTTTCAAATGCAGCATCAGAAAGCTACATTAACTTACATCGTGTCTACACTGGACGCGAGCGGCGTGGCGCGATGCAATCGAACTCATTATAATCAGTGATGCTGTCTTGGATGCGACACGATAACTGCTGAATCAGTGATGCAGTGAGTTCACAGTTTTAACGTACAAGTTTGCATTAATTTATTTTCAAGAGCTGAGGTAAAATATCTATTGTTT
>NW_015536698.1:304100-305108 GCF_001515605.1 Sinocyclocheilus anshuiensis | reverse complement strand
TGGCAGACAGGGAGATCCAGATTTTTTGTTTGTTCATTTGTTTTTAATATTCAACAGGCAAAGTTCTTCTGTACCTAAATGCAAAAATGTTCATAATTGTTTGAATAAAACAGACTCCTGGGGAAAAATCTGAATATTCATCTTGTGATCATCTTGTGATTATTTTAACAAAAGCAACAATATAATAATTGTAATAATAATAACAATTATATATAATTGTTGCCTCAGGGCTCAGTACTTGGACCACTTCTCTTGTCTGTCTACATGGCATCACTATATATGTATATACAGGTGCATCTCAATAAATTAGAATGTCGTAAAATAGGAAGCAAAATAGACTTGAGGGGGAAAGGCCAAAACAACAAACAAAAGGACCCTCTAACTAGTTAAGGAGTAAAACTGTCTAAACTGACAAAACAAAAGAAAATTAACAACAGAAATGTACGCTAACTCCCTAACTACGCAAAAACAAGAGAAAAAGATTCACAAATAAAATAGCACCCACCTCCCTACGGCTTCCAACAAAGAGAGACACGTAGCGCAACAACAACGCTAATTACCTTTCAGAAGGCTACAATAAGCCATAACCCGAGTAAGTTTTACACAGTATCAATCTCTGACAAAACTACAAGGCAGGCGAGAGGTACAACACTCTGGAAGTCAAGCTTCAGTGTGGTAGGCATGTTGAACAGCTTTTGAGCTTGCAGCCTCTGCACAGTAACGAGCGGCAGGTGCGAGTGATCACCTTCCTCTCCTCCGCACCTGGTTGAGCAGCAGTAATACATGGAGAGACAGACAGCAAAGAGCACACAGCAGTACGTAGCAACCAACAATATTGTATAATAAACATGGAACGTAACAAACTGAAATAAGTACATTGCATAAGCATTCATACCCTTAACTAAATATTTAGCAGAAGCACCTTAACAGCCTCAAGTCATTTTTTGTTTGATGCGACAAGCTTTGCATTTTGCAATTATCTGCCATTCTTCACCTCACCTGTTCACC
>NW_015536698.1:275249-303681 GCF_001515605.1 Sinocyclocheilus anshuiensis | reverse complement strand
ACTCTTGCTGTGTGCTTAGGGTCATTGTCCTGTTGGAAGGTGAACCTTCTGCCCAGTCTGAGGTTCTGAATGCTCTGGACTGGGTTTTCATTAAGGCTATCTCTATATTTTGCTGCACTGAGCGTTTCTTCTACTCTAACGAGTCCCTCAGTCCCTGCTGCTGAAAAACTGTGCTGCTACCAGCACACTTTACTTTTGGGATGGTACTCTGCAGGTGATGAGCAGAGCTGGTTTCCTTCAAACATGATGCTAAGAATTGAGGTTCATCAAACCAGAGAATCTTGTTTCTCAGAGTCTGAGGGTCCTTCAGGTGCTTTTTTGTAAATTCCAAGTGTGTTTTCATGTGTCTTAACTGAAGAGATGATTGAGTTTGGCCACACCGCCATAAAGACTGGATTGGTGGAGTGTTGCAGTGATGTTTGTCCTTTTGTAGATTTATCCTATTTCCACAAATGATCATGGAGCTCAACTAGAGTGACCATCAGGTTCTTGGTCACCATGCTAACCAAAGCCCTTCTCCATATATTGCGCAGTTTGGCCAGGAGGCCAGCTCTAGGAAGAGTCCTGGTTGTTTCAAACTTCTTCCATTTAAGGGTAACAGAAGGCGCGTTTCCATTACAGATTTGCGCAAAACTTTGGCGAAATTTGCCACAGGTTAACTTCACTTGAAGTGTAGTAATATTTACAAGCAAAATGAATGCTCCTGAGCTAAATTTCAACTGTCCCAGATAAGGATATGAATACTTATGCAATGGAATCATTTTAGTTTTTTATTTTTAATAAATTTGCAAAGATGTTAAAAACCTGTTTTTTGCTGGACAATTATGGTGTATGGAGTGTAGATTGTTGTGGAAAAAAATAACTAACTTAAAGCAGTTTAACATAAGGCAGCAACAAAACAAAATTGGAAAAAAATGAGTCTGTATACATTCGCAAGGCACTGTATACAGGTGCAACTCAAAAAATTAGAATGTCGTGGAAAAGTTCATTTATTTCAGTAATTCAACTCAAATTGTGAAACTCGTGTATTAAATTCAATGCACACAGAATTAAGTAGTTTAAGTCTTTGGTTCTTTTATTTATTGAGATACACCTGTATAAAGGTCAGTGGCCCTTGGCTTGTATTTGTTGGCAGAATTCGGCCCTCGGTGAAAACTAATTGAGGAACCCTGGTTTACACAAACTCAAACAAGCAATGTCAAATCTGCCCCATACTTCACGTTTTATAAGAGTCCTGGCCTGAAGACATCTAAAGGCCAATATTCAGTTATAATCATAGTGCCACCTGTTGGCAACAGGATATGTCATATTTTACACTAACTCAGTCATACCATGTTCGATCTGCACCAAACTTCACGTTTGATAGAAGTCCTGGCCTGAAGACATCTACATGTCAATATTCAGTTATAGTCATAGCGCCACCAGCTGACAACAAGAAGTTTGACACATATAAATTAATTTTTACATATTCCTCTTATATTTACCACTTTAAATGCATATTGCCCACCATTCACAATTTTTCTAAGGCCACCGGGTGGAGGTGGCTCTGGGTGCGAGGGCCATTTCAACGCTGCTTGCAGCTTTAGTTACTCATGATATACAACTCCATGTCATTCCAAACAATGACTGACTTTCATCTGTGGAACACAAAAGAGGATATTTTGAATAACTACCCCTTTAAAAATAATTGATATTGGGTATTAATATAATTAAATATTAATTTAAAGCTACACCTGAAGACATCTACATGTCAATATTCAGTTATAGTCATAGCGCCACCAGCTGACAACAAGAAGTTTGACACATATAAATTAATTTTTACATATTCCTCTTATATTTACCACTTTAAATGCATATTGCCCACCATTCACAATTTTTCTAAGGCCACCGGGTGGAGGTGGCTCTGGGTGCGAGGGCCATTTCAACGCTGCTTGCAGCTTTAGTTACTCATGATATACAACTCCATGTCATTCCAAACAATGACTGACTTTCATCTGTGGAACACAAAAGAGGATATTTTGAATAACTACCCCTTTAAAAATAATTGATATTGGGTATTAATATAATTAAATATTAATTTAAAGCTACAACTTAATAGATCCTGTGCTGCTATTCGTGGCTTTTCCCAATGCTGTTAGTTTTCCTTTTCTGCTTGTTTTAAAGGTGCTGTTTAGAATAATTTTTAAGCAGTAACATTATGCCATGTTTTCTTTTTTCTTTATCTCTCTCTGCAGATACTGAGCCCAAAAAACCTGTGGTCCCACCCAAAGAGAGAGGAACTGGTATGTTTCTGCCAACATCTGTTTTTATGGTCTTGTGATGGTGTAATTTTTGGGCTCTTTTTTATGTTTAATAGAGAAAAAATGGAGTGCATATTTAAATTGTGAATTGCTCTCTATTCTGTGCTTTCTCTGTTCTCTATATATAGTGCAGTATGTTGAATTTACTAAATAGGAATTAATAAATATAAGAACAAGTGACTGATTTTAGACAAGAACATGGCACTTCAGATTTTAGAGAGCATTTGATTGGTCAGAAATTCTGACGAGAATCTGAAGTGCACAATTATATTTGATTGGTATCAAGAAAATATAAATGTAAAATTTGAGTGTGTATCCTCATAAAAGCAAGTTTAGGAGCACACTAGCTTACAGATAAACGTTAACACATGCATGCTAAAACCCACAAACAAAACATGATTTTATGGTCTTTATTGACAAAAATCATGGATTATGTCCATATTTTATCAGTAATTTTCAAATTAACCCCTTAACTGTCACCCCCATTTTTTAAAATAGGCATGCAGGTGCATTATCCAAACTTAAATTGTTGTAATTTATGAACACTTTGGAATACATGTCAATATTACTTCTATCTCAAAATATAACCTCCACATATGGAATCCTGAGACTCAGACCTTTCCAATGATATGTTTTTTGTCAAGATTAAAAAAAGTTTTGATTCTAAAAGACCGTAATTCATTTTGTAATATGACACTTGACACTGCCCACTAAGGGGGAGGAGACCGCCAAAATAGTTTAAAGTACCATTTCCATGGTAACGCAATGTCTGATTTCGAAATTTTCGAGTTTCACAGGATGAATCTTGGGCTTCTAAGCTTTCAAATGATATATGATTTATGATGATTACTAAAAGATTTGATAGAGAAAAAAGACAACAACAAAAAAAAGAGCGCCAAGCGTCCCACAGGTGGGACGGTGACCGTTATTAAGTGAAATCCAGCAGGGACAAATGTGTAAGTTTAAAGTGTAAATAATACACTATTTTTAAAAGTCTTAGGGACTGAAAGATTGTTGAAGTCGAAGAATGATCACTGAACCCAATCCGATTCTTCTGTGTATTACACATTAAGGTGGTGGAACTTTTGATGACAAAGACCTTTTTGATGTGAAGGAAGGGGGTGAATACCAGCCCGATGGAGGCCAAAGTGGAGGTTTGCATCATTGTTTTTCTTAGTTTTGGGTATTCTCAGGTTTTTATGACTCAGATATAGCCAAGTTTCACGTACAACCCATTTGCAAGCCCCTAATGCAATCACAATTACCTAAAAAAAAGCATTTGAAAGCATTTGTTATTTAATGTGCTTTTCTATGACGTACTTCAGTGCTGTGAATGAATCTGACTGTGGTTGTTGGTTTTGGTTTAAGGGCGAGGAGCAGATATTCCTGATAATGATCAAAATGGTATTTATTTCCTTACTTATGGCAAATACTTGCCATTTGGTTCATAACTTTTAATTTTTACTTATTCTTGAATAGTAAAATATTTCTTTGTTTTTCCTGTTGTTTATTTGTTTGTTTCTCATTAGGTGGTGCCTCTGAACAACCTCAAGGTAAATATATTCATTAATTATATTCAAGTTGTACTTACGTTTTTCACTCCATGTGTCTGTAATTGTTTTGGAAAAACTGTCAGCCACATAGTGTGGATTATTATGGAGTCCACTGAAATATAAAGTTCACAGACATGAATGAGTGCCTCTGGGAGGTGTCTTTGCTTTAGCTCTCTCTGACTCTGTTCCTCACCTCACTTCTCGCTGTTTGTCCTTTTTGAAGCTTGGTTTACTCGCCAGTATTGTCTTTCCTAGTGGAGTTAGCCTGTCATCTGTTTCAGATATTCTTTTTTTTTAATCAAGAATATGACAGTTCATGAGTCTGACCGCAAAAAAGCTAAAACATTTTGGCCTAAATACTGTGTGAGGCCATGGAAACTGCACTAGTCTGATGACTGACTGACTCTCACACAGTTCTTGCATAAGGACAGGGCGGTTCAACAGACAAAAACACTTATTGGTGGGTAGGAAATGTTGAGGTTTTCCACTAGCAGATGTTTTCTTCTGTGTTGGAGTAGTAAATAGTTGGTGAATAGTCACATGCTGTTCTTTTAGTATATCTGAAGACTGATTGTTTTGACTGTTCATTCTGCCAGTGGCTGTGCCCTAAATCTCTGCTTCGATTGCCTGTCGTTGCAGATTTAAACCAGCAGTGGCTCCAGATTATCAAGATGCTAGTCGATAATATACCAGAAGGCCTCAGTGTTTGGGTTTCCCAGTTTAATCGAGTAGTAGAGCCCCTTCTAGAGCAGTTATGGGAACTTCTGAATGTAACAGAGGAAAAGGCAGAGCTCTAAATGTCCTGGATAGTAACCTTCTTTGCTTGTATCAGGTTTTTAAAAGGTTTTAAACATTGTTTAAATGTTTTGAAAGTTATACTTGGTTGTAAGGCTGGGACTTGTTTATGGTCTTTTGAGGATGAGATGCATGTTTGGTAATGATCAAGTGATTAGTGATCGTATTGATTTAGAAATTTGGTAGTGAGGCATTAATCTCATTGTATTACTGACTGGTTTTAGTTTCTTTGTGTGTTGGTAAAGATTATTATAACTCAACACCTACTGTGAAAATGTTTGGGGTTGGTAAGGTTTTTAAAAGCATTTGGAAAGAAATGACTACTTTTTAATTGATCAAAAATTACAGTGACTGATTAGTGTTGTTAAAACGATTTCTATTTCAAATACATGCTGTTCTTTTGAACGTTTTATTTATCAAAGAATACTAAGAAAAATGGTTTCCACAAAAATATTCATAATATGGAAATATTGGCATTGATAAGAAATGTCTCTTGAGCTTCAAATCAGTATATTGCAATGATTTCTGCAGGGTCAGTGGCACTGAAAACTACAGTAATGGCTGCTGAAAATCAAGATTTGCTATCAGAGGATAAAAATACATATTAACCCTTAAATGCATACCTCGGGGTCTTTAGCGACCCGGGACATCATTCTCTACCCTCTCCCTCCTTCATTTTTTTTTTAAGTTAGACATCAACTTTCTTAGTATTCCTCAATCTATTAATTATAAACAATATAACAAGAAAGAAATAGTAAAATATAAAAGAATGCTTGTTTTCTGATTATTTTTTTTGTAAAAAGTGTATAGGGTCGCTAGAGACCCGAGGTATGTAAATGTTTAAGTATTTTTTTCCTGCGCAACTATATTTACATATCTGATGACTCAATATGTGCAATGCATCTTTTTTCCTCAAGGTGGCACTGTTTGATACACAATGATGACGTGACGTTTCACTCATAATTACGGCAGGCATAAAACAAACGAATATCATCAGCAAAAATTGAAGTGGTTTGAATGGCTTTACTGCAGAGCAATTACTATACACAATGAAATATAAATGTCACTGTCATTTGATGCTGGATGTGGTGAATAAGCTGCCAGTGATCAAAATATTGAATATGAAGTCATTGAAAACAATAGTTTTGAGAATATGGTTGAGATCGTGAATGTGAGACAGATGCTGAATATACTGTGGAAGTGCGCTCTGACGATGACAGCGATGGTAAAATCATCAGCTCCAATTGAACCCTTTTATGTTTCAAAAGGAAACGAAATATGCTTTATTTTATTCTTCTGTAATTGTTCTTAAAATATCAAGAGCGTTTTTTGCTATTGCAGCAGTTAGAGATCCATCCGTGCTGGATATATAGGTCCGGGTCGCTAAAGACCCGAATATGTATTAATGATTGGTGAAACATTCATGCATTTAAGGGTTAAAATCTATAAAGATGGAAAATTGTTTTAAATTGTAATAATATTTCACAATAATATTTCATTATACAATACTATTTTTACTGTATACTTGGTGAGCATATCTGATATCTTTCTTAAAACATGGAAGAATTAAAAAAACCTGCCATCTTACCAGCTTAACAATATTGTATGTTTCTATCTAATAAAACGGTAGGTGGAAGCCACTAGTGTGTAATGTATCTGATAAAGTATACAAATGAATGACGATTCTGGCTGTGAACTTAAGATCATAGCATTTTACTTAAAAAGGGATGTGTAGTTCCCTTCATCTTTTTCCTCAGGACATCCTCATGACTTCTGGTCATTCATTTTTTTTTTCTTCTTCGTGCGTTTACACAATGTTGATGCGTAAGGGACCCTCTGAATTTTTGCCAATAGATGTAACAGTTGACTGGTTTTGCATGGCATGTCTCAAATGAGTTTCTCATCTCCGCCGGTTTTACAGTACAGTGAATTAACCCCAAGGCCATGTTGAGCATTCCATTACTGTGCTTCCTTTTTTTTCTCTGTTCATGGCTGTCATTTCCCATTTTCTTGAGAATGAATGTTTGTGGTTGAAACATTGTAGCACAATTCTCTTTTGGCTAAAACTTGGTTTTAGACTTACTTGACCGAGAAAATGTACCAGAAGATTGAGGTTGGCAAATGTTTGTCTGTGTGTGTGTGTGGGTCTCAGCTGAAAGCTTAGCGCATGCAGGGATTATGCCGTCCCAAATCTCAAAGAGAGTAGAGGAGCTAGGGATGTGTTTAACCCCAGACACTGTAATGTTTAAGGTAAAAAGAGGCTGATTCATTACACAGACAATCTTAAAAATAAATCCTAATTATTACCTTCAATGGTTTCATGAGAAACCTTTAACATTGACTATGTTCAGACTGCAGGCAAATCTGATTAATTATTATTATTTTTTTCAAATCAGGTATTTTCAGGCAGACTGTTCGCACTATTAATTGCAAGTGATCAAATCAGATTTTGTGTCCAGATGTAACCAACTTATCTCCATGGGTTGCTTTGGTTATGATGCAGAAGTACCCATATTTTTGATAAGGATTTCAAAACCGGTGCAGAAAAATGGAAGTGCATGATCGAGTCTGTCAAGTCACGGTGCAGAACTCCTCTGTCGCATAAGAAAAACTCTGCGATGGAGGAGACTGGTATATATTGTGATGTTTTGTGCAGCCTGCTTCGGCTTTGTTTGAATGCTGTATGAATACTTCTGGCATTTCTGTCACCAGTTTTGATGTTGTTATTGTGCGTTTCATTAAGATAATTTGAAATCCTATTTGAGCAGCCAGAGCATCCAGACTTGAGATACATCTGTAAAAATATGATTGGAATCACATTTCAAAGCACCTCCATATGTGGTTTGAATCTGATTTGTGGGGACATTTTTTTTTGCTGTCCAGACATTCAAAAACACATTTGAAAAGGATATGGATATGCAAAAATTATATTTTTCTGACAGTCTGAACAAGGCCATATAACCTTTCCATTGATCAAATGGTTCTTTAAGAAAATTTAAAGAACCTTGTACCACTATAATGTTCTTCACACTATTGTTTATTGGGGAATCCAATTGGAAGCATATGGTAGTTTGCATATACCGTTGATAATATTTTGTATATTACAATGTTGGTTTTGTTTTTCATGAAAGACTCCTTTTAACATTGGCATTCTTTGGTGTTTGTTTTGATATCTTTGATTCTCCATTTTTTTTTTTTTCCAGGCTCACGTTTTATCTGGTTTCTTTTAACAGAAGTGGCTATTTTCTCTGTCACTCTTTGATTTCTTGAAACATTTCAGCAGCTTTTTAATAAAGTGAAATGTGAGAATTCCCTCTGTTTGGTTAATGTCATAGTCAGGCTCCAACGGCTGTGACTTGTTCTTTAAATTGTCCGCATTTCTCACTGTGTAAACACCATCAACAATGGCACAGTGAGAATGTATTGAGCATGTGTAAAGAACACTGGCCTGCTAGCTAATTAGCAGTTGCCTCTTATCTTGCCACCTAAAGTTTAAGGAGTTAACCTGCATAGCTTAAGATCTAAAATTATTTTGCAGGAGATTTTCTTAAGTCATTAGTTTAGATAAGTACTTTGAAAGTTTTTTTTAGTCAGGTGACCTCCTGCATGTGTAGTTGCATACACAAAAAGGGGTTTAGCAGTTAACGCCCAGCATGTTTACACTGCACAACATGCCCCAG
Source organism: Sinocyclocheilus anshuiensis (assembly GCF_001515605.1). Lineage (NCBI taxonomy): Eukaryota > Metazoa > Chordata > Actinopteri > Cypriniformes > Cyprinidae > Sinocyclocheilus > Sinocyclocheilus anshuiensis. The sequence continues at coordinate 295,353 of NW_015536698.1, read as the reverse complement.
TGGTATCACAGCAACTTAGTTTAGTAAACTGCACAATGTCAAATATGTAGTGACTCACTTTCTCTTTCTGACCTATAGTACAATTAAATCATTTCATTTAGTGACTAGATTATTTTGAATGAGGCAAAACCCTAACTAGGTCGGTATGCATGCTGTAAACTGTACTTGTTGCTATATCTGCTCAATTAAAAACAGGTCTAGTTGAAGAACAATATGTACAGTAACATTTGCCAAGTTTTCTGTGGATAATAGGAAACTCCTGTAGCACCACCTAGTGGCAAAAACTATTACCATTTGCTTGCCTACCTGTTATATTCCCATGTTACTGTAGTTTTTTTTATCAAGCTGTAATTAGCAACTGATGAAGCCTTTTAAAAACTAGCCATTGTCCTTCTCTTTTCTTCTGTGTTCTGTCCCTTTAAATGTATCCCACAGGCGGAGCCCTGGCTGCCATCATTAGTTCCGTGGGTGTTGCTGTCCTCGGTGCCGCCTCAAGTTACTTTGCATACCAGAAAAAGAAACTCTGTTTCAAAGTACAAGGAGGTGAGTTTGATACTTTTTTCCAATTAAAGAATCAGAATCCTTTTATAAGTGCTACCTTGGTTTTGATTTATGAAAGTTGCTTACTTTGAGCAGTTCAGATTGGAGGAAAAACAAAACCTCTAGACTTCTCAAACTTTTTTTTTAGTCTTCAGTCTTACAACCTTTTAATAATTTGCTCCACAACTCTATATAAAAACCTGTGGGAGCCACAGTAGTTGGTTTATTGTAAAGTAGCTCTACTAATGCAGCAGCTCTTGTAGAGGAAGTGGGGGTTGGGTGCATGATGTGGCAGGCAGATAAACTGCTTTGCTTGTATTACAAAGCCCTTGGGCTTTCAACAGGTGGCTCTGTGGCGCAATGGATAGCGCATTGGACTTCTAAGCTACACTTAGAGAAGTGATTCAAAGGTTGTGGGTTCGAGTCCCACCAGAGTCGATTTTTTTTCAGTGTTAAAAAGAGGTTAACAACGCAATTAGTACGGTGTTGTCCAAGTGTAGGTTATGTTATCATAGAACTTTAGTAAGAGGATTTATGAAAATGGCTTTAACAAAAAGAATTCACGGGATAAGCTAAAAAAAACTTTTTCCTATAGGGGAGGATCCAGAGAGTGGCAAAAACCGTGGTACTCAGTCTGATCCTCAAGGTAAGCTTTTCAATTTCAAGGCTGCATTTGTTTTTATCAAAAGTACAGTAAAAATTTTCTATTTGAATATATTGTAAAATGTAATTTATTCTTGTGATGGCATAGCTGAATTTTTATTAAAATCATTCTAATATGCAGATTTGCTTCTCAAAAAAACATTTCTTATTATCAACGCTGAAAATGGTTTTTCTGCTTAAGATTTTTTTATGGATATTGTGATATTATTTTTCAGGATTTTTGATGAATAGACAGTTCAAAAGAACAGCATTTAATTGAAATAGAAATCTTTCGTGACAATTATAATTGTTTTTATTGTCACTTTTGGTCAATTTAATGCGTTGTTGCTTTTTGTGTGGTGTATGTGAGTTTGGTTTAAATTAAGTATTGAGAGAAGTTATGTTTCTTTGACCAATTTTCTTTTAATTATATGCTTTCTGATACAATTTCTCACCTAGTAGATAACAATTTACTATTTTCTCTCCCAAAGTTCTCAGCAACCTGCTCCGTTCATCGTAACTGCATTGGATCTGCACATTGAAATAATATATGCACACTGAGCATGTACAGCTATGGAGAGCCTAACCATATGGGAAACATCTGTTACATAAAAGGCTGGTTTAAGACAGTTTTAAAAATCTTAGTGTAAGTGTGTTTTTGTTTTATTTTTAGTTTTTATTTGGATTATCTAAGTTGTACTGACTCTGATCTTTATTTTAAGAATGTATTTTTTTTCTGTATTCAATCTTTTTTGTAACATATTTCATCTTTAGAGGAAGTAGAGTAATATGTCACTAAATGGCTCTGTGTTCTTTTTGTTTTTCAAATAGTGCCAATGTAAGATACTGCACTTTAAAATGGCATTGTTACTATTTTTGTAGAAGTACAGCAAGTTGCATAAGGGACTTGCTGTCGTAAAGTGCAAGCTCTCTGTATGGGTGAATGCATCAGTTACGCTTTTGTTCATTCTTGCATTACTCATAATATGAATTAGAGACTGCCTTCTTTCCCAATCAAACAGAAGACTATGAGGAAGAGGGGGATGATGTTGCTGATAATGTATGCTGTTGAGAATTGAGCTACAAGTGGCAAAATGTGACATTAATAAAATAAAAAAAATAACATGGAATGAGTTTAAAATTATGGGATACCAACTCGCTTCTGTATCATTTACTATATATATATATATATATCCTATACACACACATTAAGTAGAATGGAATAATTTGACCAGATAAAATGTGTCTTTAATTGTTACTGTAAATGCTGCTAAAGATTGATAAACTTATATATCTGACAATAATACACACACAAGGCAAATGCATTGAATGCGTGTGTAATACACCTCTTGAACCATGAACCACAGAAATGATTGAAGATTTATTGTATGTATAATATTTATTATTTTAAATATGCCTTCCTTCTGATCCCAACATTAGGAAAGAGTGGATGAACTTTATTTTTAATAAAAGTTCCAGACCGTGTCAGTAAGAACTTGGTCGTTTGTTCACTTCATTTTACCGTGGATTCGTTTACAAACAAGAAAAATTCTTACACAGTACAGCAAGTGTGTTCTTGGATGCAGACACACTTGTGAGTGCTTAGTTATGTTTAGATAAAAGTAAAGATGGTTTTATGTCACCGATCGGTCTGTGCAGCGCCGATGCATCTCGAACAAGCCGATCGTTGTATGACATCAAAGTACCGTGAGAGCGATTTGAAAGCATGCAGAGCCGTCTGCTCTATAGCTCTGGCAGTACTTTGATATCATGCACCACTGATCGGTTTGCACAGTGCCGCTTCAAGTCGAACACACCTATACAGTTGATTGGTGACAAACATGATGCAGGACAACAACTCACTGCGTGATGGAGCCTATAGAATGCAGTTAACCTACATGACCTAAAAATGCAAGATATTGGGAAAAAAATGTATGAGATTTTGTCTCATGTTTATATCATATATAGGCTAGTTAAGCCATATCACACGAGCAACGAGTGCAATATCAGACGAGTGCTGTTTTTACACAACAGTTCACTAAATAAACTTAAGTATTGTTTTAGACACAATATTGTCTGTTTTTGCTCAGTTTTATTTCTTATTAAAGCCACAGCAGAACTGTTGTGCGTCTCCAAGCAACACAATTTCTGAATGAATCCGCCTTTTAAAGGAATGGGGTGAACCAATGATTCAATGGCCAATTCATAAAGAGAGCCATTTACTGCATTCATGAATGAATCAGCCGTTTGAACCAATCGAATTAATGAATCAATGACTTATTCATTAAGACATTTACTGGCACCCACTGGCAGTTTCTTATTTAGAATAGTGTTTCATTAAAAAAATAATATCATATTTACATATTAATAAAAAAAAATCTGAAATTTTTAAAAAAAAATCCATATTAATGAAAAACTAATTAAAGGGATAGTTCACAAAAATAAAACGCATACAAATGAAAAAAAGAAAGAAAAAAAGACAATGCAAAAAAAAATCTTTCTAAAGCTACTTTTTGTAATGTCTATTTCATGCATTTCTCATGTAATACAACAATGGCTTCAAATGATTTTTTTGTGGGTAATTTCCCAGCCAAATTTGATGTGCAGATTTTAAAGTTTAAAGGCTTTTTATTTGGCAAATGTTTATGTAAAAGGACTGTAGACACATCAACTTGATATCAATAGCATTAGGGAATCAAACATGCACATTCAATTTAAAGGGGTCATATGATGTTGCTAAAAATAACATTATTTTGTGTATTTGGTGTAATGAAATGTGATTATGCGGTTTAAGGTTCAAAAAACACATTATTTTCCACATACTGTACGTTATTGTTTCTCCTCTATGCCGGCCGGAGCGACGAGACAAAAACATTAAAAGGGTCATATGATGCGATTTCAATTTTTCCTTTCTCTTTGGAGTGTTACAAGCTCTTACCTTGGGAGAAACCAGGCTCAGTCGGGGGGCCAGTTCTCCTCTGGCCAGACGAAACCAGCAGTTCAATTCCACTTAATTCTTTATGCACGAAGAGCTTGTAACACTCCAAAGAGAAAGGAAAAATTTAAATCGCATCATATGACCCCTTTAAATAAATATAAAAAAATAGCAATAATAAAGTTAACAATAGTCCATTTGTACATATGTTACAGTGCAGGTAAACTACAGACTTTCAGAGGATAATGCATGAGGTGTTGGTCCCACAATTTGGCTGTAATATAATTATTTGCTGCAGGTACTGTGTAATGTTGAGCTGTTTGAATATGAAGGATTGTCTGCTGCACCTGATCCAGGCTGGCCAGATTGCTTCAACTCTGTGGTATTTGTGTTTAGGCCCTCCCTGAATACCCACATCCAAATAATGGAACACACTGCACAGCACGGCAGCTTTGATGGTGAATCACACGGTTATATTTAGCTGATATTACAATCAAATCTTTTAATTTTTGTCTAAGTTTGAATGCGCTCAAAGCCTGTTGGAACTTGAATTAGCCTCAATGCCGTTTTGTCACGTTTGTATTTTTTAATCTTTAAAAACAAGAACACCATATATACATTACCATTCAAAGGTTTCAGTAAGATTTTATTTGAAAGCAATTCATACTTTTATTCAGTAAGTATGTATTAAATTGATCAAAAGTGACAGTAAAGACATTTATACTATTTCAAAAAGTTTCAAATAAATGCTGTTCTTTAGAACTTTCTATTCATATACATTACTATGTCATGTCTTGTCCAGTATAGGAGGAGACCAGGGTGTTTTAAACACTTTCTTCAGTGACTGGGCAGTAAAAGATATCAGAAAGCATTTATCAATTGTGTACAACCTCACAGTAGGCACTGTTTAAACATATCTGCCAGCATTTCAGCAGTAAGTTTTCATGCAAACTTTTATTAAGTATTCCTTATGTTATGTATTTGTGTACTGTTTAGTAACTAATCCAATATTACATTAAACACATACATATATGACAGATAGACATTCTGGTTTTGTACAGGTATGGCCACCATGCAAAATTTGTCCACTTCTTGGGTGGGACCAAGCCCTGGCACCTTTCATATGACCCACAAGCTGCCAATGAGTCATCTTTTAGGCATTCTATCAAGAACTTTCAGCAATTTATAAATTTATGGTGTGACAGCTACAAGTTAAAAAGGATGACAATAATGAAGACTATGTAAGACTGCACTCACATCAGATATCTTGTTTTCATTTTGTTCACAGTAATAATACCTACGTGGCCCATTTGACTGTTCTTATGACATATATTTATGCATTTTGCATACACTTTTATCAAAAATGACTTCCATTGTATTCAAGGAATATTTTATCAGTTTATTCATCCCTGGGAATCACTAACCAAAGTTATTGCAAAATCACTTTGAACCACTAGGGATTACCAGTGTACTTACATGGTAACTCCTCAGGAACTGTCCACTTAATATAAAGTGTAACATTCTGGACACCAACCACAATTTATATGTAAAGCCTAACTTACTGGCCACTGCTGTGTAACATCCGAGTAATTACATGGTAAATCCATAGGAATTACTTACTTAATATAAAGTGTAACACTTTCTTTACCAAAAAGTGCTGTTATTCCTGTTACACATTTTACGTTCATTACCAAGAAGTGTTGTTACCAATGTCCTGTTACACATTTGTATTTACACATACCATTCAGTGGGTTGTTACATATATGTAGTTACATAAACATTACAGCTGTAGATACTATGTACCAATGTGTACTTACACTGTGGTTACATACTATGTACACATCTATTTACTATGTAAGTACACAGGTATTAGGGCCACTTAATATAAAGTGGGACCCTTTCTTCTGTGAAACATGAAAGAAGATAATTTGAAGAATGTTGGTAACCAAATGGTTTCAGTTCCCATTGGCTTCCACTGTATTTTTTTGTCCATACAATCAGAAGTCAATGGGAAACAAAAATCTTGTTTTCCAACATTCTTCAAAATCTTTTTTATGTTCTGCTTAAGAAAGAAGTTAATGGCTTTGCAACCACATGAGGGTGAGTAAATGATGACTGAATTTTCATTTTTGTGTAAACTCTCATTTTAACTCACCATTAGCATAATCATCTAATTTAATGGACCTAATATTAAATAGTTTATAAACTGTCAGTCAGTCATCTCTGATCTTTCTCTTGGTTTGTAGTCAGTGCAGCATTTGGTTTCTCCACAGATACATCAGACTCCATCACAAAGCCAAAAGAGCAGCACTGAAGCCCACCACAGAGAAATGATGACACCCTCTCCACCTCTCCAAGATCTGACTTTGGACTCACTGACAATCATCTCATCTGAAATGTCTGAGGAATCTGTAAGTCGTACTGCCCATTGAGAGAAATCAAGGTTGGAAGAACTGAAATTAAGAATTGTGAAAAATAACATTATGTAGTCTTGATTTGCCTCTCACTTTGAGTCTCTTTCTGAATCAACTCCAACTTCCTTAAAAGTATTGTGCCCTCTGGGCTTTTAGACAAATCCAGTGACACACCCAACAGTGACTCACCAACAGCACAAAGAAAACAACCAGTTCAGAGTGATGCAAATACACAGTGAATGTGAAGAGATCAGTTTACATGCAACGCAAAGGCCAGTGATTAAATTGGACCAGAACCTTTTGATTTAAGTAAAGGATAAAATTATTGTCAGTTTGCTGTCCATTCATTCAATCCATTTCCTGTATACTCCAGTGCAGATTTTGTTTGAACCAGTATACACATTCCATTACCTCACAAGCGTGTACATGCTTTATGAATTAAAATTCATTACATTAAAGGGTTAGTTCACCAAAAAATGAAAATTAGCCCATAAATTACTCACCCTCAAGTCATCCTAGGTGTATATGACTTTCTTCTTTCAGACGAATCCAGTCGGAGTTATATTATAAATGTGTCTTTGCTGGTGCTGCATGCATCAGTCCAAAAGAAGTTAAATAAAAAGTGCCCATCCATAAAAAAAGTGTCTTCTGTGGCCTTCTGAGCTCCCTGTTTTGCCATGACCTCCTGAACTGTCTGCTCCGCCATGGCTCCCCGAGTTCCCTACTCCGCCATGGCCTCCTGAGTTCCCTGCTCCGCCATGGCTTCCTAGTCTGCCTGCTCCGCCATGGCGCCCCGAACTGCCTGCTCCGCCATGGCACCCCGAGCTCCCTGCTCCGCCATGGCTCCCTGAGCTCCCTGCTCTGCCATGGTCCCTGAGCTCCCTGTGCCGCCCTTCCGGGAGGGGGGAGTAATGTCAGACTCTGTTCCGTGTCTGTGTGTGTTTTCTTCCCCCACGTGCTCCAGGTTATGTTTATTTCCTTATTTGGTTTCCTGTTCCTTTCCTGATTGTGTTATCATTTGTTCCAGGCAGTAGCAGTTTTTGGCACGGGTGAACCGGGCAGCCGCCCGGGGCGGCATTTTTTCATGATACATGGGGGGCGGCACGAGCAGTTAAAAAAAATAATAAAATCCTCTGCGCCGCCGCCGCGAAGCAGTTTTCTATTATCTATAATTTCACTGTGTGGGGAATTGGCAAATTGGCGCCCCTGTTTGCTGAGAAGGTGCCGTGCACAGAAGCTGTGTGAGAAGGGGACAGGGGAGCGGGGCGCGGCGCGGGGGACAGTTCTCCTCTGGGTCTCTCCCAAATGGAACGGACAAGGGCGGGGGGGATACTGTCATATTTTGTGCAGAATTGGAGGTGGAGATTGTGCACCTTAAAAAGTGTGTTTCCTGTTGTAATTGCAATAGTTGAAGGGGGTCTCGCCCAGGGTGTAATTCAATGTAGAACCACCTCTGGTTCCAGGTGTTCCCCATTCTGTTCCATTGTTCCCAGGTGTGTCCCATTAGTTTCAGTGTATTTAAAGTGTTTTCTGCCCCTCGTTGCCCGTCCGGTATTGATCGTCAATCCCCATGTCCTACGTGTTATTCCTGTGGTGTCAATGTCAATAAAGACTGTGTATCCTGATTCTCCAGCATTCCCCTCGTTCCTTGTTCCTCGCTCCTCACCGTATAGGTGCACCGTGACACTTATGGGGAAAATGAATGATTATGTTGTTGCATTTCTTTTAATACTCATTACATCTTTCCAATATACTTTAGTATCTGAGCTTCTTTCAAAAAGTAAAAATTGGTTAATTAAAAAAATTAATCTGCTTTATTATAATTAAGCAAAACCATAAAAATTAAAAAAAATAAATAAAATATAAAAAATACTTGCTATTATTTTATTTCAGATAGTTGGTAAGGCCACATTTCTCATTTTCATTTAGTTGAACTTGATTTACTAAAATAACCAGATCTGAAATAAAAATGAATAAAAATGATAGACATAAAAAAAGATAATACAAATGACTGAACAAAAATAACAACAAAATTACTAAAACTTCAACTAAAATAGAAATAGAAAATGTAAAGATAAAAACTAATTCAAAATATGAATAAAAACTACAATAGTATTAAAAAAAATATTCTAAAATAAAATAACACTGCTTCACAAAATTAACTTTGAGATTGGTCTGTTTTTATAAATACTGCCATCTAATGGTGGCTCATTAATGCAGTTTTTAGACTTGAATTTGCAGTCATGTATCCACCAGTATCTCCCCCCAGAACTACATATAATTATGATTTTGATAGCAATATTGTAACTAAAGTTAGATTTTATCATGGTCCCTTGAATTGCAGGCAGCTGCTGAGACAGAGGTGGACGACCTGGAGCATCGACGCATGTGGGAGGAAGGTCCCGCTGATTATATGGGCAAAGACACTTTTAACAACATCATGAGGAAACATGTTTATTTTTCTTTATTAATTTTGTGTGTATGTGCTGGATGTGTTTATGAGATTATGTAAAAGACTGTCAACATATAGTTCCGTTTATACTGTATGCCCATCATCTCAACTGTTACATTTTCACCTCCTCATATATAGCTTTTTTCTACCTCTGGTGTATATTTGCCACAATCACTGGATCATATCAAAAATGCTATTAAAAATGTCTCATATACAAATGTAACTTGCGTTAAACTGAATCTTGTAATTAAGTTTCTGTATTATAAGCCTATATGTGATAAGATCTTTCTGTATGATTTAGACTTTGCTGTGATCTTTTGTTTGCAGTTTTTGTAAAGCATTGACTGTAAATATTCTCTATAGCTTGTTAGGGGAGACATTATGAATTACCATTTCAAATCAGTTAAAGTATTAATCAATTATTATTAAATCATGAGAAAAGAATCAAGAGCATGATTTAGTAGTTGTCAATGTCCAACAAAAATCATGTAACAAATCCTTCAACAAAGAGGAAATGTGCCTAACAGACTATGGTCTTCAACACGTCTTTCTTTGCAGTGCCCTACAGCAAAATTGTCATATTTTTGCCACTAGAGGTCAGGCTATAAACACTCTCTAGCTTTTACACCCCCACAAACTCCACTGGTAGAGCATAACAGTCTGAGGCAAAATTGTCATCTATCAAAAGGTGATAAATCATAAAGGATTATTCCTGGGAGTTTTATAAAACATATTTATCTCTCTCCAGAGATGCTTAACACAACCCTGTCTCCAACTCTTATCTGCCAGACACCACAAACTTTTATGGTAAGCAAACTTAGTGGCCAGACAAAGTCAAAGCCATCAGCATGTTCTATGATGGAACCTAATTTTTTTAAACCCTTGTTTTAATATTAGATCAATTTATTACCCTCTGGATCTGCCCTGTTAACATGACAGCTCTTTGAAGTCATTAACTATTTATACTTATGTTACTCAGTCAATTAGAGAGCATCTTTCATTTGATTTGGTTCAATAAATCATGCCAGTCACAGTATATTGAGGTCTTCCCTTCTGAATGATCTTTCTCTCTTCATATGTTCTAAACCGAGCACAAGAGAGATCTGATTGCATTCTGATTCACTCTAAATATGTGTATTTATTTTGAACCATTACTGTAGTAAAACAATATCAATAAAAATTAAATATCATATATCAATCATATAAGTTCTGACAATACAACAGCCGTTTTCACATCCCCAGGTTTGGATTGTGAATGCATAGCAGGGTAAACTTTTGTAAACATGTAATTATAACAAATATAAATTTTGCATTCCCACTTGCTACAACAGTGAAAGAGTGAGAGAGAGAGAGAGAGAGAGAGAGAGAGAGAGAGAGAGAGAGAGAGAGAGAGAGAGAGAGAGCAGCTACCATTTCCATCCTTGAGCTGTTTATTTTAAGCTATGCATTGTAACAAATGAAGGTGTACTACATAGTGTGGCAGATGTAAAGACTTTTTCAGTTACAAATGTTCTCCCACAGAGAACATGTAAATAGAGGACAGCTTCTCAAAATATGTATGTTGTTGAAATCTAAAAACCATAAATCACTTGAGGGCTCAGTTTAGTCAGTTTAGTCTCTTACATTATAGTTTCCAAAATTCCTATTTTCATTAACTGCTCTTATTTACTGGTTAGAGAATGTTTATAAAGTCATTTGCAGAGTGTAGAGAGCACTCACATTTAAAACAAAAAACATTTTATAAATACCATGTTGCTTCATATTGTTGGGCATAAAGTTTGTATTTGAAGTATATACATATATATATATTTATATTTGATAGCAGATTGATGTGTAAAATTATTGACGGTCTTTGTTTACTCAGACTGTAAAGATCATCGTAATGTGCTACATTTTTACAGGACTTCCACCCAGAGACAGGTTTATGAACCAAGATGGTGCTTGTTGTAAATATAGAATCTAAAAAGTAATCACCCCCTTGAATCCCTGATGTTTCATTTCTCTGTAACACATTCTCATGACAGTTTAGTAACTCCCCCAGAGGAAATTCTCTTTCCATCACTCTCCTGACAAAACATTTGCCTCTGATTTCTAACCTATTTAAGTACAGAAGGGCATTGTTCTTCATATGTCATCTGTATCAGAATGGCTGACATGAAACTTTGGTTATTTTTAAAAGTCATCTTTATTAAAAATATGCAAAATAGAAATACACTAGTTTTCAAAAAACAAATAATTTACGAATGTTACAACTGGACAAGTAGGTATGAAAATTTTAAAACAGATCTATGCAGTTACAAAAATTATACGAGAAAGCTATTGTAGGCAACTTTGTGCCTGATTTGAGAATCTGTGAATGTAAAACTGGAAAAAAAGTCATTTTTGGAACGTGTGATTCATTCAAAAAATGTGTAAAAAAACATCTACTTACATTTGATTGTTTTGAATAATTCGATGTTTTTTTTTTCTTTATTTGATGCATTATTAAAATAATTTTATCCCTGATTTGTGAAATATTCTGAATTGTCGGCTTTGAAAGTCAGAATATTTCATTTATATTTTTCATCATGGCTATAAATATATATCTTTTATTTCATCTATACATTTAGACATAAACTATCATTGTCAAAAAGAAAAAGTAGAAAGATGCCTTTTATTATCAGTAGGTTGGTTACATTACATTAATCCCATACCAAGCTTTTGAAGAATAGTACCTTTTTACATTTCACAATGTTTTACTTGCGAACTTTAATAAAATACAATGTAATGGGCTGATTCCTTTCTATATTTCACATTGACAAATGCTATTGCTATTAAGCTGTGTTACAGCTCAATGTCGCAGTTCCTAGGGCATATGAAGAGTAGATGTCCTGTGTTTCTTAGTACACATAAAGGTATGTACTTTTTGAGTCAACCCCAACCACATTTCTGGCTGTGCATCTGTATAATCCCGCATCTCTTATTGTAGGATTCTGGATGATTAAGGAACCCTGAGGATGGAGGTACTTGTTCCCAATCAGCCGTGGCTGGGGGCTGACAATAAGCCGTGTTCGGTCTGGGGTCTCCCATACAACTTCTGCTTTGGGGATACCTATGGCCAGACAGTTAAGTTGTACTGCTACTCCTCTTTTAGCATAGGTGGCAGGAACTGGGCCACTAGTGACGCGGGGTGGATATGCAATTATGATGACTGGGACAGTTAGCAGGGAGCTTCCATATTCATTTGAGGCCCTGCAGGTGTATGAGCCTCTGTCATGGACAGCGGTCTGTTGGATTGAGAGGGTTCCATTGGGAAGAACAGCATAACGACCTGCCCTTTGAGGTCGGTTTAAGACCATCCCGCTCGGCAGGGTCCAGGCGAGGTGGACAGAGTCAGTATTTGACAAGCAGTGCAGATGTAAACTCTGCCCATTCATGATACTAACAGGTGAGTTATACCTGTTATTGATCTCTGGCTTGTGCCCTGGCATTAATGTAACAGTTCTTTCAACCATTCCAGCAGCATTGCGTCCCAAACAACGATATGTGCCTGCCTCTGAGAGAGCAGGGTTACTAATGACCAAAGTCCCATCTGACTTGTGGAGGAATTTATTGAATTGTGCACCACTCAACAGAGGGGAGCCATTTAGAAGGATCCAAGTCAGCTGTGGGGTAGGTGACCCCTCAAATGAACAGTTAAGGTTAATGGTCCTGCCTACAGTCAGTAAGAGCGACTCTATTTTAGGACTCTTAAGTTTTGGCTTCTCTAAAATATCTGTTACATCAAGCTGAACAACAAGCTTTGTTTCACCTCCCTCATTACGAGCAATGCAGGCTAACTGGCCTGCATCGGTCATTCTCACTGAACGGATATCCAAAGTGCCATTGCGATGTACTGTCATTCGACTGCCATAATATGGTGCAGGGAGTACAACATTTTCTGGAAGAACCCACATGACACGTGGAACAGGGGTACCAGTAGTTTCACAGTCAATCAGTTTCCGCTGATCTCTCACACTAGACACCCGCATTGAGTTTGTGGTGCCTATGAGGCCATTAATCGTAGGTGGAGAGACAAGGATTTCTACTCTGGCCACTTTGCGATCCTGCCCGGCACTGTTCCTGGCAAGACATATATAGTTCCCACCATCGAATCGCTGAACTTTCTCAATTACTAGAGTCCCATTATCGTGTATAAAATACTTGTCTGAACCTGAAGTTATGGCTCTATTAGTGGGTGAAAACCACAATATAAGAGGTGTTGGCTCACCCTTGGCACTGCATTGCAGAGAGATGGATTCTCCGTACAGGACCCTGATGACATTATTTGTCTTATTCGCAATCACAGGAACATCTGCAACTACTTTTACATGCACTTTCATCTCATCTTTTCCAACTTGGTTCTCAGCATAACAAGTATAGTCGCCCTCTTCATGCATCCCGACTTCATTGAAGAAGAGGGTTCCATTGTCAAAGACAACATACCTGCGACTTCGACTGCCAACATTACGTTCAGACTTCATGACACTGTTGATCATGGTGCCATCAGGCAGTGCCCACTTGATTTTAGGGTCAGGTAGTCCAGAAGCCACACAGTCAACTTTTAGGTTTCCTCCATACATCACCTTCCTATCAGCCTCTGTCTTCTGCTCAATTTTAGCAGGTTTTGCCATTACGCTGACCTTAAAGGGCACTAAATCATCCCCGATTTTGTTGCGGACAACACAGAGATATTCACCGTCATCTTTCTCTGTCACAGAGACGATGGATAGCGTACCATTGGCAGACACTTTGATCCTTTGATCATAACTGAAATATAAAAAAATGGCATTATTATTATTGCTGTGCACTTCTTTTAGAAGAGCAGTTAGTGTTTGATTTGCATGCAAATGGTAACATGTCTCATCAGTCAAAACAGGATACAAAGTTATGAAAACAGAGTTTCTAACCACATGCTTTAAGTAGCAAGAGAAATGCAGAAAGGGAAAAAAAGTAAGACAGTAGAAAAAAGTAAGACTACGTGCACATTGTTCTGAAATGTATAAACCTAGAATGTACTTTCCTGCAAAGGAGATGTGCTTCAGTGAAGTGTTTATATTACCTGTAGTGAGCATCCACAAGCTTTTTGGATGGAGTCCTCCAGATGATCCTGGGTTCTGGATTCCCTGACGCAATACAGTCCAGGTGCAACCTGCCTCCATAGACAACATCTGTTTTTTGAGGTGAAGAAAATGTAATCTTGGCTCTTGAGTATATTATGGACTTCCTTACAGTCAAAATAATGGCCCTCCATGCAGTGCCAACCACATTGGTTACTGAGCATTCATACCTCCCTGCATCTGTCGGAGAGAGACTACGAACATAGAGTGTCCCATTAGGGAATACAAACAAGTTACGTCCATTAATGAACTGTGAGGGACGGAGCTGCATTCCATCAGGGGTAATCCAGCCAATGGCAGGGGGAGGGACACCCCTGGCAGTGCAATTCAAGTAGGCAGTGCTTCCCTCTGGAACAGTGATATTCTCATTTCTTGGTTGCTGAATGATGGGTGGCAAGGCCACAATAGTCAACCTAACAGATATGGTATCAGCACCAGCTGCATTGCTAGCAATGCATTTATAAATTCCTCTATCCATGTGACTGACCGATTTCATGTGAAGCGTGCCATTAGGTAAGACTGAGACCATGTTCTCAGGATTGCCATGAGTAGGTCCACTAGAATGTACCATTTCCCTATCAGGTAGGACCCAGGTGATCCGAGGCTGAGGATGCCCTTGGGACTGACACTCAAACTGAACAGTTTCTCCAAGGTATGCTGTGACTTCACTGAAGCGAGGCTGCAGCACTCTGGGGTGTTCCGCCAGAACAATCAAATTAACTACAATTTTATCCTCTCCATACTGGTTTTGGACACTGCAGAGGTACTGGCCCCGGTCCAGAGGAAGTACATTATGGATTATTAGTGTACCATTAGAGGACACCTCAAATCTTTGAACCCTGGTGTTCTGTGAAACACTTGCTCCTGCAAAAAAACAGTGACAATTTTAGTACAGTATCAACAGGATATATTTCAACATGCATGTGTCAACAATCTATTGAAAATGTAATTGTAATATTGTTAAATAATGAAAAACCATATCTTTCCTACCTGTGGATACTTTAGTCCATGAAAGGAAGGGGCTGGGTTTCCCCACAGCCACACAAGGCAAATAGACATCAGTCTCAGCATGTGCTGTTACTGATCTAATGTCTGTGCTGGTGATCCGAGGTTTGCCTCTACCCTCAGGCACTGCTGTTGGCCTTTGTTGATGTCCTCCTGTTGTGGCATAACGTACCGAAAAGCTTCCTCTACCCTGAACACCTGGCCTACCAGGAAGTTTTTGCTTGGGTGAAGATACTGTTGAAGTTGAGTGAAGTGGTTGATTCGTGAGTGTTTTTGTAGTGGTCTTTTTATAGATGTTTTTCTCTAATTCTTGAGACCCTGTTTCCTCAGAAATGCTAGCTAACTGATAAGGAAATTGTGTGATTGGAGGTTCTATCTTACTAATGTATTTGTCACTGTCAGGAATGTGATTTGCATTGTCTAGTTCACCTAGCATGCTTGCAGAAGTGGGTGTATTTGGGTAAAACTTATGAGCATGTACTGTAGGAGATTTCAGAGCTGTTGCAGTTGTTGTTGTTGTGGCAAGAATGTTTTCTTTTGTAACTGGAGCCACATCAGCCCAAGGTTTCATGGATAAAGAAGAATCTTCTCTGTTGTGAATGCTACCAGTTGGAAGTCTGCTTGGTTCTGTTGTTGCAACCACTAATACTGGAGAGCTTTTGGGGCTGCCTGTTGGAACCTGTGAACTCTGTTGTGCCCCCTCAAAAATTGTAGTGGCTGCTGTTGTTGAACCATATTGAATTTCCAAATCATTTTTGAGGATTTCATTTTGGGTGCTTGGGGAAGATGAAGAGAATGGCCTCACAGGAAATCTTCCTTCAAGCTCTTTGTATGACAGAATGTTTACAGTCTCTGTGGGGTTATGTTGGTTGTTTGCTTTATCTGGACTTGCACCTGGAAGTTCTTCTAATTGTACATGAGAGTTGTCTGGTGTTGGGATCAAGCTGGGGTCTCTAGTAATTTTTTCCTGTTGAGTCTCTTCAAACGTTTTAGCTGCAGGGATATGCATGCTTGTAAACCACTCATGAATGTCTGCCTTCACAGAAGGATTTGGAATATGGGGGGACAAGGTGGATTTTTTTTCTTTCTGTATAGTTGCTTTTTCTTGTTCTCTTCCAAAATTACTGAATGTTGATGGAGACACTGGTACTATTTTAAGTTCTTGGGCTGGCTTAGAATCAGACGAGTGTCTATCCTTTGTCATAGATACATTTTCTTGAGATTTGGATTCATGGGTTTTGTTATTCCTGCCACTGTATAAAGGATCTGTGTTCCCTTCATGAGTCATTTTGCCTAGTGACGGTGGTTGGCTGTCAGTTAATGGAACAGCAGTATTCATCTTGGCTCCTGTACTTTTGGCCCATGAAGGTGTTTCTATTTTAGCTTGAGAGGAGGCAGTTGTCTTAGTGACTGAAAACCCATTTGTAACCTCCACAACTGAAGCCGAAGTGGGCAGTGGGGTGACATTGGTGACATATACTGATGATTTAGAACTGTTTGTCTTACTTCTAATTCGATTAGGCTTTTTTCGTCTTCCACCATTCCTCCTCCTCAAACTGGATGAGTTCCTAGCACGTGAGGAAGAGGCATTAAGTGAATTAATGAAGGTTGTTTTATGTCCTGAAGTGGGTTTGGTGGTTGGTGTCACAGTAAGAAGCAGTGGAATTTTTGAGACATTATGTTTCTTCTGAGTTATGTGCTTTTGTAGGGTCTGTGGTCCTTCCTTAATTGTAGTTAGAATTTCTGTAAAAGAGTGCACAGCAGTTTCTGCACTTGGTTCTGAGAAGGTTTTTGCTGTGGTCGATGCTAAGTTGTGATCCATCCTTCCCTGATAAACTTCTCTCACATCCTCAGGGTTTTGCAAAACCCTGTGCTCTTCCTCATCTTTGCCATCAGACTTTTGAATTGCTTCAGTTATTATGCCACCATCTATTGTGTGGCTTTGGTTTTCCTGTAAATGGGTTCCATGTGATGCTGTGCTCCACAAAGTGCTCACTGCAACTCCTTCTGCAACCTCTGAATCTCCCAAAGTAAAATGGGTCATCTGTGGTCCAACTGTGGGTTGTGTGATATATGTGCTAACTGTAAACAAATCTAAATTTGGATCCGTTTCAGGAGCGGCTATCTGGTATATAACATGTCTCGCGTTTTCAGAATTCAGAGCTCTTATATCCAAGTTGTAATCAGTAGCCTCAATGGGCATCTGTGACATTGTGACTGAGTACAACACATCCTTTGCTGGTGCCCTGCTGCCCTCTATTATTGTACCTTCTGCAGATGATCCTTCAATCTTGTTAGCAATTTCTGACTGCTTTGTGTAGGCAGCCTCTGACTCTTGTATTTTGTTTGTACTGGTCTGAACATAGTTTGGAGTAGTTGTTTTTGAACTAGTTCCACCACTGCGAACTTTTGACAAAATGCTAGCCCAGTGCTTTGGGTCTATTTGGTTGTTTGACACATTCATTTTTTTTCTTGACTCTACGGTGTTAACCCTATCCACTACTGGGGAACCTACTCTCCTCCTTGGAGTAGCAGGGCGTCTCCAGGAATTCCTGAATGGATGCCCTCCCCTTATTCCCTTGCTTGGGACCCGCCGTCGATTGGGTAAATCCACTTTCCTGGGAAGCATTTTCTCTAAAAACTCTTGAGGTTCATTATCTCCAGATGACTCCATGTCGTTTGTCACAAGGACTTTGGTTGAAACTCCCTCAGCAGGTTGAGGGCTACTTGAGTACTTCTGTAATGGGAGTAAACCTGGTGACCTTGATATTATTACTTTTGTGGCCAAAGTATCCATCCCATGCTGGTTTCCTGCTACACACTTATAGTATCCATTGTCTGAAAGCTGACTGTCTCGAATAATCAGAGTTCCATTTGAAGCAACAGATATCCTGGAAATGTTTACCCACTTGTTTACAATGCTACCATCAGGGAGAATCCAGTGTACATCAGCGTCAGGGGATCCAGTGGCAACACATGGAAGGAACAAAGGTCCACCTGTGAATCCTGTAACTGGCTCTGTTACTCCACCTCCAGGAGGTGGACTGGAGGATTCCTCCACTGTTAGGCGAAAAGGGAGAATAGTAAGGTCATCTGAAACCTGTGCAATACAGTAGTACACACCTGAATCAGAATGATCCACAGATTTGATTTCAAGAAGACCAGCACTTGATGCTGAAAGCCTGTTATCACCATTGCTAAAAGGTGTTTTTAAAGTAGAGCCATCAGGTAGCATCCATTTAACTGACTCGTTCCCTGAGCTATGTATGGAACAGTTTATCTCAGCAGGACTTCCCACGACAGCAGCCTGCATTGTTCTAGTGTCATTCTTGGACTCAATTATAGCCCAGTCCCTACTCTGCTGTCTTATAGATTCCTTTTCCATAACTTCAGTCATATACATGCTGAGAGTTAGTCGAACACTTTTACTTGTAGACTGAAGTCTGTTTAGCTGAAGGTCCATTGATGACTGCATTATCCAGGGTGGGTCAGCGGCTATGTTAGCTTTTACTCCTGTATAGTAAAGAGCATCCCTTTCAACATCTTGCCGATATCTGAAGCTTGTGTAAGGTTCCTTACTCAACATAATTTCCCTTCGAAGGTGGGCTGGAACATCACTGTAATATGCAATCAATCTCCACAACCTCTCATAACTGGACCTGTCAATTGCACACTTTAAATCTAACGTCAGAGTCACATTTGCTGATATTTGATACTGGTTAACATAGTCCCAGCCTATGCTAGTCAGCTCTCTTGGCTCAGTGACAAGGCATTCCAGGTCTACTTGATGTCCGTGTTCATCTGACATACCAAGGGAAATGTTGCCAAGGGGTTGACGAAATTCATCAACCATCAAGAGGTCACTTTCTGTGTCCTCTTGGGAAATGGCTCTGTGAGCCGTGCTGATGATGGGACTATTGCAAGTGGGTTTCTCCAACTCCTGGAGTTGTTTCTTTACTTGTTTTGGAGAGAAACACATAGCGCATAGCTGGCCATCTGGATAGGCTTTGTCCTTTTTACATTTCAGCACACCTGGAAAAGAAAAAAAACAGGCGGTTCGAAGTAAATTGACATTCATCAAGATAAAATAAAATGAAAAGCATTGAAAACAGGTCTGCAACTAATGTTACTATTATGAGTACGGTATAATTCTAAAAAACAATATATAATCCTAAGCGGATCATTATGAGATGATAATTACAGTTCATGATTTCTATTATTTTTCCCTCTGATCTGATGGGAACATCCTATTTTCTTATGTTAATGGCAACATGATTGTCAATCATGATGATAAATACCTGGTGAATTTTTATTCCACTCTCTGAACCACCTCATGTGACAGTCACAGGTCCAGGGGTTCCCATGCAGGGAGAGATTCTCCAGGTAGGGCATGCCTGCTAGCATCTTCTGTGACAAAGTGCTCAGTAAATTATCAGACAGGTACAGGTGCTTCAAAGTGGAAACTGGGAAGTGTCCAAGAATAGAGAAAGTGGAGAAGGTAGCTGGGTGGAGCTGCTGAAGTTGATTGCCCTCCAGTTGGAGAAGGCGAAGTGAAATGAGGCCTTGGAATGCATCAGCGTGGATGAACTCAAGTCTGTTGTGATCCAGGTGCAACCTAGTGAGACTCCAGAGACCCATAAGGGTCTGTCTGCTAATCACCTTCAGTTTATTATAGCTTAGTTTCAGCATCTGGGGAAAAAGAGGCATTCAACTGGATATATGTAAATATATTTTAATTTATTTATATTACATTTTAAATTTTAACTCAATGTCATCTAATTGCAAAAGTTGTTCTATAAATATATGACACACACACACACACACACACACACACACACACACATGGTACGACCATAGTATTCTTGGGAATACCATTTAAAAAACATTGTACATTGCCTATTTCAAAGTACCATAGTATTTTCACATGTCCAAAAAACAAAGCAAAACAATGGTATTTTTGCATGGTGGACTAAAATGA
>NW_015536698.1:272456-275166 GCF_001515605.1 Sinocyclocheilus anshuiensis | reverse complement strand
AAGTAATGATTTCTGATGAAAATGAAAAAGATGACAGTACCTGCAGGGATATGAGGTCACGGAATGTTCCATCAGGAATTTGATGCACATCATTGCCATGCATTAAAAGAAGCTCCAGTTTTCGTAACCCAGCGAAAGAGCTGTAAGTTATTCTATGTATAGTATTAAACCTGAATGAAGAAGGGTCATAAGAAGGGGACAATAAGATGGTTAACTATGCAGTGATGTTGCAGATTTACCAAAAAAAAAAAAAAAAAAGATCAATTGGATTAATTTCAATTAGGAAGACCAGGGCTAGTTTTATAGTGTTCAAAAGGCTACATATCAATATGGTTTGAATTAAAAGTCTAATGACATAAATATGTATTTTCTCCATCAAGGAGTTTGGTTTCACATGCCTAGTTATTGTTTTTAAGTATTTTAAATAATTAAGTGAATTCTGTCATCATTGCTGTTGGGTAAGCAAGTGAACACAATACACAGGTCAACTAAGATGATTATAACTGAAAGGTTATAAGAAACGTTTTTGCCAGGACAATTGTATTTTTCATACATTTGATGTCAGGGCAAGTTGTCTTATGTGTTTTTATGTTAAAATATATACAATTTACACTGCCTATCCAAAAAAAACAATACTATTTTGTTAGACAGTCTTTGATTTTATTGTGCATATGTTGTGACATTGTTTCGACAACGTCATACAAATTCACAGCATTTATTTTCATCAAGAGTTGCATTCATCTTTGGCCGAGATCTTGTATTGACAATGGGAGAGTCAAACCACTCTGTAAAGTCGACTTCAGCACATCCTAAAGACTTTCAGTAGGGTTAAGGTCACGACTCTGTGGTGGCCAATTCATACAAAAAAAAAAGATTCCTCAAGCTCACTGAACCACTATTTCACAAAACTGAGCCTGGTGAATCTTGCCATTGTCACCCTGGAATATTGATATGTACATGGGTATGTCTTCCAACATGGTTGTTTGAGAAATAAAAAGCTACGCACCGCATCAGTTAGGGTTAAAATAATTGTTGCAAAATATATAACATGCCAGAAACATGTTCATCACCGCAATAATGATCCAATCCTAAACTCCTCAGTATTTGCTTATTTAAATCCACATGATGACTTTATCATAATAATTTAGCTGTTTATTGATTTAATTTTATTAAAAGAACTCATGACAGGTTGCATTGTGTCAACTATTCAGTGAACTGCATCTGCAGACAAATATAAACATAGACTGAGAAATATTCACTGGAGAGAAAAAATGTGACAACTAGCCCCTGTCTTCCCAATTAAGTATAATCTTAAATCCTTCCTGGGAGAGTCCTAAACATCCTGTATAGTTGAAGGTCACCTGTATTATGGTCTAAATATCTCTGGCATTTAACACCATCAAGGGGAATTTCCATTAACCTACAGATGAACCCACTTGGATTAACTCTCTTAAAACCCAGTTTCAGCATGTTACGATGATTACCTGTATGATAAACTTCACAAGGTAAATCATTTTTGGAAGTGGGTGTGCTAAAGTGCTGTTTTTAAGAAAGCTGATATCAGAAGACGAAGAAAAAAGCAATGTCTAAGAATAATAAACTCATGACACAGTCATTCTTACCCCAAGTTCATCCGCTCCACCTGTTTGGGCACGCCAGCAGGCAATTTAAGTAAGGAGCGGAACGTGCAGTGCACCTCTGTGGGCTGGTGGCAGGCACATGGCCGTGGGCAACACCGTACCACTACAGGCAGTGCTACCATCACCAGCATAATCAGAACCTGAGCATAAAAGCGACCCATCTTGATCCCCACAGCAGAGCAGCAAACACCTTAAACTGCAGAAAGACGCAACAGCTGAAACAGCAGTTATTTTTATTTTCCACATAATACACAAGATAACAAATTCTTAGTGAATCTATATTTATTGAGACGTGAAATAAAGGTGTTAAATGTCACGTTTATGATTCAGCTAACAAATTAATTCTTGCTTAAAAGTTAAGTTAGGAAGCGCTGCTGCAATCCTGAACTCAGATTTCTTTAAAGAGCGATGGGAAAGAACGTACCTTGTGTTAACGTTGTTAACAGGAGATTATTCCATTTACAATCCGGCATGATTTTGATCCACAGCACCCTTCAAAACGGCATTTCCAAGGATCATGTGAAAGTCCATTTACTTAAGGCAGCAAATTCTCCACTGATGATGAAAAGTTTCAAAATGTTTTCATTCCGGTTTCAAGTTTTGATTTCTTGTCGTTTCTCTTCTTAATCCAAAATGAATCCAATTGGTTGTCTTCTGGTGAGGGGAAACGTAAAACACTATAAATTACTTAAATCTTAGAGAAAGGTTGTGTCTGAGAGGCACAATCCAGCTGTGAAGCTGCGCGTTATGTTGGAAACGTGAGAATGAAACTTTCAGCTGGCATTGGCGCGCGTGGACGCGTCTGCGCACAGAACGCAGGCTCGGGGGAGTGACCGACTGTGAGCCTGTTACACGCATTCCTGAAAGTAATGTTTTGGACTACACGAAGAGCTGCTGAAAAGCTCACCGCCCATGCAAAATAATAATGATAATAATAATAATAATAATAATAATAATAATAATAATAATAATAATAATAATAATAATAATAATAATAATAATAATAATAATAATAATAATAATAATAATAATAATAATAATAATAATAATAATAATAATAATAATAATAA
>NW_015536698.1:240859-271643 GCF_001515605.1 Sinocyclocheilus anshuiensis | reverse complement strand
CACACACACACACACACACACACACACACACTGTGCATACTCTAAACTGATTCATGAAGTCCCCTGAGTTCACAAGGCACCCTGAAGCATTTAGAGAAAATGCAGGGGGCTGGCAAGGGCAAAGGTCACAAGCTCCTGCCCATGTTATTGACCACTTGTGAGATTCCTATACATCACATCATGTCATTTCAAGCAGAAAGCACACCTGTTTGAAAATGATATGTACATGCAGTGTACATATCATCATCAGTGATGAAAATAAAGGTATTGAGCATACACAGATTGTGATCATGATAAGACCAGAATCCAAAACAAAATGTCATCACCATCTTCAAGAAAGGAACTTTCTTTGCTAGGGAGATCATCACATTCTTCTTATATCTTACCAACCTCAAAAGTTTGAACAATAGTGTACATTTAAATATAAATTACATGTAAATTAAATTAAATGCATTTATTTATTTTAATTTTTTAATTTTTTGTCAAACACAATAAGACTATAGGAAGAAATACTTGTTAATTAGGTCTCGTTAGTGTAAAACCTGTTACAAAAAATAAATAAAGTGATTTATAAAATCATTGTTAATTATTTATATGGAATGTTAAAAAAACATGAAAAGAAAATAGAGAAATTCCATTTATAATTTACAATCAGGGCATTGTTAAAAGATAATCAGAAAAAAAGTGTTCCACAGTGACTGGTTTTCTCAGAGTCAGAGAGCACATTTACACATTCTTCAAACAACATGCTCAACTAATTTTCATTTAATGTTCTGTGACCGCCACATGCCATTCATTTAATGGCAGAAAAACACAGTGAAAGAACCTGATGTCAGAATCTTTTAACAAATACTAAGTGGTTAAAAATATATATAAAAATCAATCAATAAAACAATCAATCAATCATGCTGAATGGTCTTTGAATATACTTCTGCTGTGGTTAGATGAACTAGTCAGTGCACCTGGAGCAGACTTGCGAGTTCATCCTCCATCGCCTTTGATACACACTGCACATGAACAGACTCTGAATCAGCCACCATGAGTCAACCTCAATTTTCCAAAACTTCAGTATGACTGAAGTTCTGGGGCTATGTGTAGAATAATGTGTACATTTTTACTGCATAAATACTAAAGGTGAAAAAAAAAGGTTGTCATAAGTATACACTATAAAAAATATTATTATGAAGGTATAACCTAAATGTAAATTTAATATACTGTATGTACATATATTACATTTCCATTTATAAAACATATTGTCATCTAAAAATATAAGTAAAACATACAAAATTTATTAGAAATTGGATTAACTTATTAAAAAACATGCATTAACATATGTATTTAGCTCATACAAATATGTATATTTATGCATGTGTAATACATGTTTGGAGATGTATATCCATACTAAACCCCATCAATACATGTTAAATAAATGGTGATATTGTATATGTTGTTAACATTATATACAACAAATAAAACAAATAAAATACAAACTGTTGACACATATAGTTGCTATATAAAATACCATATAAAAATCATCATGTATATTACATATTACATTTTACATCATTATATATTACATTTCTGTATGGGTAATAAACAAAGATTTTCGGAGTATGTTTTACAAGAAAATACTATTTCAGTCTTTCTTCTTCACAATGTCACGTTTAATTCAGTGTGTTACTTGTCATTTCTTTGTTATTATTTGTAAAAGTTACTAGGAATTTCTGACTGAAAATAGTTCTTAAGTAAATTCTACACCTTTTTTGTACAAGGATGAGCTAGCTAAATGTCTAAATTGGCAAGTTTGCAATTCAAATTGAATGTTTATTTAATTTCATTGTTATGTATGTATGTATGTATGTATGTATGTATTTAATGCCCCATAACACTTTAAAAATAACAATGTTACTTTTAAGTTTGTTGTAAATGTGTTATGTCTGAGACATGATTAAAGGTTGTGAGGTCAAAGGTGCTTTGATAAGATTATAATCAAAGTCTTTTATTGGTATGATTTAAAATTAACATCAAAGGGGGTGCACACACTTTAACAACAACCTTGTGTTGAATTAATAATATTTTGTTGTAGAGGGATGCATCAAAGCTTGCACCTGTTTTTCCAGACAGCGAATGTAGCTACCATTCAACAATGAAGCTACAGTATGCAATGCAGTCCTATCCACCTGGTTAGCACATGTTACCAGTGGTCACTGAGCCCCTTTGACATGGAAGTGACCTAAAGACCTTGTGCATGCATGATGTCCTTTGAAAATACCTTTCAGGTGTTGTAAAAGCTTTGTTTCAGGCAACTGAGATCTTCATGATACTTGTATGAAAACGATGTTCATTCAGCATCCATATTAGTTTTACTTTTTAAAAATCTGTCCTAAAGCATATTGTCAAGCTGTAAATTGACACAATACTACTACTACTACTAATAATAATAAATTCAAAAACATCATTAATTATTAGTGGGTATTAGCAATCATTTTAGATTTTATTTCAGAATTTGTATTCATTTTTTTAACGTTACTAATTTTTTTTTAACCTCACTAATTACATAACATGATTTGTTAACAGGTAACATATTTGTATATTCAGTTTTTCAAGTGTTACCCACAGCACCTGTGGCAGATGTAAAACTTGCACCTGCTTTCTCTATCCTCAGTGATTTACAAGAATTTACCAGCTTCTCCATTTCCTTTTTTTTTGTCATCTTTACACACTGAAATGTGTTTTTCATTCCCCCTTCATTAATCAAAAAGTGTCAGCTGCAGATCAGTTTTCTTGCTTTTTTAATTGAAAAGGAAACAGTAAACCTGGTCCTGGATCAGCAAATTATCTATACTAACCAGACTTCCCTGTTTGACCATCTGGCCGAAGACTGACCTGTAGAATAGAACTAATAATAAACAACATTCCCTAGACAATGAAGTCCTGTTTATTTTCACTGGTGGTCTGGCCACATATGTTAAAATGATAACTGTGAGACAAATGATCCTATGATGGGTAAAGTAGCTTTTATTTACACTGTCATATTTCTAATAAAGGAATGTTATTACATATTTTTTGTCAAAGCATACAAAACAAACTTTGAGTCCTGAAATGAATAGCTGATCACATCTGTTATTGCCATGACTCTTGAAATATTTCCAACCTTATCTCAGCTTTAATGAAAAAAATAAAAAAGGCAGTGATGGACATTTAAAGGGCATATCTGAGAAAAAAAGAGTTGGAAGGCAAGCACTGACAAGACAGATATAAAGATTTGCCATTTTAGTTGGTCTTTCTGTATTTCCTTTCGGCACTTTACTTTAGAGCAGACTATGCGGTGTCAGTATTAAACTGTAGCACTCAAGTTTATAGGCCATTTCCATGAATTCTCACATAGCTTTTGTCTTGCTGTCTTGGCCTAGATCCTCAGGGCCTCCACATGGACAGGACTGTATAATAAATAACCTCCCAACCTGCTGTGTGCAGCTGGACTATTGCTAGAATCCAGACAAAGCGTGGAAAACCATGGACAACTCAACACACATATCATTACTTTATACTAGAGCCTATAAAGAAATAGCAAAAAAAAAAAACAATTTAAAGATGAGATGTCCAATTTCTGCACCAGTAATTATGGAAGCTTATTTTTATTTATTTATTTATTTTTTGCCATGGGATAAATCTCACAATTCTGACTTTTTCCCCCTCATAATTCTGTTTTTTGTTAAATCTGTCACAGATACTCCAGGCTCTACCTCCACTCTCCCTCAGTGATCACAATCCCCTGAATTCAAATTTCATGATCACTAGCTAAAGGATTCTTCATGCTCCACACCTTATCCACTTCAGCAATCATGCATCTGAGAAAACTTACCTTATAACTGTATCACTACAAAAGAGACATTCACCAGTTCACTCATTGTCTGTTCCCCGTTTCGGCACTGATTGTTACCGCTGCATACTCACCTCTTTGGGTATTGCCAGTGGCACTCATCATTTTGTCAATAAACTGCTCTGGGTTCAAACACTTATTTTCTGTTTGAGTCTCACGTTACAATATCTCACAGTTCTGACCTTTTTGCATTAAGTCAGAATTGCGAGATATTAACCTTCAATTCTATGAAAAAAAAGCCCTCTGTTGTTAAATATACTTGCAATTGCAGGGGGAAAAAACAGAAATGTGAGATAAAAATTACCTTTTTTAATTTGTATATATATATATATTCCATGGTGGAAACCGTACCAATTTACTTTTTCAGACAGAATGAATATTGCATATCTGAATATTTCCCCCATTCACACCATTGGTTGAGCCAGTGTTGCTGTGTCGGCTGGCCAGAAAACTCAAACAAATGCCACAGAGCTACTCATTTCTTTCTGGAAATCCACCTACAAATACATTAATTTACTTGTTTATCCAGAATAAGCAGGGATAATATTTAAAAATGGCAAAGAATTACACACAATAAGCAATTTCTGAGAAATGCATTTGATCCTTGTTGTATTGAGACAATGCATTATAAAGTCTAAAGTTAGACAAAGACTGAACTGTTCTGATGTTCCTCAAATGCCGTTATAATGCATTTCAGCTGAGTCAATATTTATCCAGCTAAACTGTAGGAAACAGCTTGAAAACACTGCGTATCTAAGTCGCATAATCAAGCTTTACACAAATGATTCACCAACAAATGCACAGCACTCCTTTAGTGTGCACACTTATCTGTTATACAGAGCTGATTTGAGAAATATCCATACCTTTGAGATTAATACTGTTAATCTCATCCAGAATAAAAACAAAACAAAAATAAATCTAAAAAGGAACGAGCACATGCAGTCTTTCCGCAAACAAGGTAAGATGATCTCCTCGCTGACACATCTGTCTTTAGCATGCAGGCAGGAAAGAACTTCTGTGCCACACTAGCCCTTCATAACAGCATTTGAATCTTTATATGAGGCTTTATTTTTCAATTCGGCAACATAGTATGAGGAGGGCAAACTTGCATTTTGCCTCGCTTTTGTTAATGAACTGCTTCCTGCAATAGCTAAATTACATGTTGTCAGTTTCAACATAACACCTGGTCTTGATTATTGTGGTATAAGATGACAATAAATCAAAGAACTGTGTACAGAAATCATGGCAGAGGTATGTGGAAACTACTGGATGGGACTGCACACTAAACCAAACATGCCCTGGCACATTCTTTATTTTTTTTTACAGGTTAGAGGCATCACAAAATTATGGAGATCTATTCACCCTTATCCAAGTTTTACATTAGTTTGTGTCCTCTAGGGGGATTTTCCTTTCTCACAAATCCAGTCTCCAGAGATGCAAGCAGAACTTGGCTATATTGATTAAGACACTTTAATGAAGACCATCTGTGGAATGGCACTGGAATTAATACCTTTCTTTCCAGGTTGTCGCATGTGAACGAGAATAGCTTAGAACGTTCATTAATAAAAACCCCGGATTAAAAAGAGAAAGAAGAAAAGGAAAACCCAAATTGATCTCAATTCTGAGAAAGATAGGTAACTTTTAAAATTGAACTGGTAAGAATGAGAAGTTTTTGCAGCTTTGACTTTTTGAGGTAACAAAATGTAATTGATGCTAATGTTGAACCCCAGTGACTGGAAAACCTCTCAGGTCAAAGTGAGAATATAAATATCCCAGAAACCCCAGATTACACAGCGTTACATATTTTCAACATGTTAGGCTCAGCTCGCAAACAGATGCTAAGCACATAAAATGCTCTACTGTAAGTGCAGGATTATATAACAACTACCTGTAACACCAATAATGACTAAAACACAAACCCGCTCACATAATTAACTCAACAGCTGTACAACACATTCAAAGAATTCCTTTCTATACAACCACCTAGCAAAACAATGGACTCTTCTTTCCAGTGCTCGTCCCAGTGAGATCGGTAAGAGGCGTGAGATGTTTCTTGGACATCAAATTGGACATAAACTTCTCAATGAATCACTAAATGGTGTAACAGATCTATTAACATCTGCTGTGGAACAGCCTGTCCACCAAAGGGTGATAAACTGAGATTTATTCAGCTGTGCTTCCAGAACAGTTGTTTTAAACTTTATGATCGAAAGATTTCTGAAACATGGTTGGGGTGTCGCTGGATATGATCTACTAATGCATCATTGCTCTTACAGCACCTGTTTACAAAATAATAGGTTTAAATCTATCAATCCCAAGAGAATAAACTTGCAATTCCACACTCGGAGTGCTTACTTGTAAAGACTGATATCACACAATGCAAAATGATGACAGGACAAAGTTTTGTCGAACAGTAACTGAGAGCATTTGGGGTTTTAACAGATGTGAAGAAATCACATGTTCTCCTTTGGAAGAATGTAGTGAAAGGCTAGAATGTGGAAAAAAAGATTTTGACCCCCAGGGGAAGAGACTCTGGCAGGATCCAGGATGGGAGAGTAATTAAATTACACAGCTTGAGATGTGAGATTCATACATTGCTCATTAGTGTAGAAGATCATCTGTATGATGATATTAAATGATAAGATTTGGAAGCATACATTCAATTAGTTTTATCTCCTCCTGTGGCAGACATTAATGAGGTTGCCACTATACTGTTAAATCAAAGTTGTCTGTTTCATGAGCGAGACCGCAAGACATCTATTTGAGGCCCCGTACACACAGAGACGCATTTAGCTGTATACGCATACATTTTGTATCGTATAGGCTGGCTTCGGGTGGACAGCCTTTGAATGTCCATTCAAAAGCAGCGCATTGGAATCACCTCATTATAATTTAAAAAATAATTACAATCTATATACACATTTAAAATTGCAATATAGAGATTTTTTTTTTGCATAATTGAGCTGTTCTGTAATCATTTGTCTGTGACCATATATTTACAGGATATGCTGCATGTCCCTGTTGTCTTTCAGAGCAAGTGGAAAAATTGTATACACGCTATCAAACTCTTACCAGCAACACGAAAATTCATCCTGTTCGGCATGAGAATCTTTTCAGATTTTGAATGCGATTTTTCTGTTCAGACAAATGCATAAAAACAAACCTTATACTTGGTGATTTATTTTTCAATTCTATTCATGGAACAAGCCAGCCTTTCTCAAAGGAAAAACAAACAAACAAACAAAAAAAACTTCTCTAACACTTTTATTAGTTGTTTGATGAAGAATAAGGCCAGACAACTAGTTATTTCCAACCTCTGTTTTGATGTTTCTTCTAGGATATCTTGATGTTTGAAGCTACAACAGCACAAAACCTTTGATAAGATGTTCTTGGTCACACTTCAAAGGGGAAAAGATGCTGAACTAATGTCAGTTTACCTGCAAGGCAGTAATAACAGGGTGATGACGGTGGTCGACCTTTATGGGAGACTATGTTTGCATCATAACTTGATGTCAAAGGGTTAGAGAGCGGTTCATGGAAATTATTAGCTTTTCTCTTGATTTCATTTAATCTCATTAATATAGCACAACAGCTATGTAGTACAGCAAAACGGAA
Source organism: Sinocyclocheilus anshuiensis (assembly GCF_001515605.1). Lineage (NCBI taxonomy): Eukaryota > Metazoa > Chordata > Actinopteri > Cypriniformes > Cyprinidae > Sinocyclocheilus > Sinocyclocheilus anshuiensis. The sequence continues at coordinate 264,145 of NW_015536698.1, read as the reverse complement.
TTCAACAATCACCCAATTAATCCTTATAATGTTTGTATCAAATGTGACACCTGCCGTCGTGTACACACATTCGTCAAGAAATGAAATCAACCTGTTATCATTGACCTGTAAATGTCTAAACTGACTTTAAAGGAAACTACATTCAAAAACAAGATGGGTTGATCGGAAGGCCTCAGGCAGTGCTTAAACTTGCAGTGTGCTGATGGTATGATAAATCTTTGGACTGTCTTTCAGCCATGAGCTTTAGTTTTATGTTTCCTCTCTCAAAGCGAAGACATCTCCTGGAAACTATGCCAGAATACACTTGGACTTCTGCCAGGGCATGACTCACTTGTCTACTGGTGCGTACTGAGTATGTCAGTGTGTCAAGGACTGAGGGGCTTTTATAGGGGCTTATAAAAGGAATGACTGCTGGGATATGGGACACTGAATTCACCATGATCAAATCGAATTATATTGCAGAAATGTTCATCACACTTTATACTGCAGCATTCATTATTATTCTATATTTGCATAATATTAAAATATGAAACATTACCTACTCATTCATTTTCCGTGTTGAGATCACATGGAAAATGTACAATTAATACCAATATCAACAAGCTCTTCTTGAAGCAACACAGACTATAATGATATCACACCAGAGGCCTGCCATTATGTGGCTACATCCATATGGAAAGACAACACCAGTTCTGTTCAGATCTACAGCCTGACCAGGCCACAGTACTTGACACAGATGTCAGATTGATTTGCCCATGACAAATTCAAATGCTGTTCAAATGCAATTTTGCTCTGTTTCTTATAGTTGGCATGAAATAGAAGCTGTAACTGATTTTATTTCTGTATCGTGATAGTGATACAATTTAACAAGCTTAAAACAATGTAGAGCAGGCAGGACTTGAGTGTTTGTGTTTTGTAGGTCACAATCCTGTCAACTGCTTGTTCCATTTTTGTTTCCACAGGATTTTTCTTCAGAGATTCTTTGTGTTTTGTTTTGACAAAGGCCAATGTTATGAACTGAGTCAACAGAATAGTCTACAGTGATGGCAAGTATGGATCAGCATGCAGTAACTCACCAGTCCAAACATAATAAGTAGTTGCTGGAGCGATGAAATAAACAAAGCTATGCTATGAAAAATGTCAGGAACTCAAGTGGCAAGCATGAAAACACGGCAGATTCAACTGTACCACAAAATGCTTCCGTCAAGGGCTCAGTTGGGTTATATATATATATATATATATAAAATTTATTACAATTATATACAAAATTACATAGACTTAATAAATAAAATAGACTTTTGAAGATTTTCTTTCCATTGCAGCAATTCAAGCTTGAAATGCTACATTCATATGCAGCTACTAAAGGCAATGCTCCTCATCAAATGGACAGGTCTGCAACACAATTTACAAGTTGAATTTATTTTTTTTTTTTAAAAATCTTGATATCTTAAAAAAATGTGGCACTCATTCCATTAAATTATCGCCAGGCGCAATGCCGAGAGACATCCTTGATTAGATTTTTGTGTATAGATCTTAAACTTGTTTTCACAGGCAAAAAACAAAACAAAAAACCTGACGCCATTACTCACAAACAAGAACAACGACGAGACATAACAAATAAGTCAGTTTCCCATTATGAATAAAATCCAAGCTGAGTCAGTCTGATGATGTGGACTGACCACAAAGCAATTCATTTACAAAGAGCCTTGCCGTTATTTGAAGACTTTGGCAAAACAACCATTAAAATTGGTTTGTGTCATACATGTGTGTCTGCTTTTCTGTAGAAGTCTGAATAAAGTCAGATCAAATTCCATTAATAATTCACTCAAAACAACACTGGATGAACAGCGAAGGAATCTGGTACCCATAAGGCCTAACGAAAAGCATTACAGTTAATTAAATAGGAATAGAGTGTTGTGAATCAATCTTTTGTACAAGTCAAAATCGTGATTATACTCATGCATTCTGACAGTCAGCCATAAATCATAAATATATACTCAAATAAAAGTCTCCTCTGTTGCTCTTATCCACCACTTGGATAAGACACAGATATTTCAATTAGATCTTTTACTTCCATGCAAGAAGATCCCCTCTAATTTGATTCTCATTTCCGTGCAACGACGTCCCCTCTAATCAGACCGTTAGACTGTAATCACGAGAGCTACAGTTCAGTCCTTCCCCAGAGGCTCTGCAAATGGACGTTTAGATCTGAGTAAGCATATTTGTGCAATGACCATCACCGGAGAGGCCTGCTCTAAATTCAGCTGCTGTTACACTCAACAGCTGGTTAATCAAGAAATATTACAGCATTGCCGGTGGTAAAATGGGGACTCTAGGCTGACCTAGATATGGTCTTTATGTATCTGCTGACCTTAATTGTCCCCCTGTAACGACAGGGTTTTGTGCCTGATATGCACTTGCTTCAGTTGACACCATAGTTCACACCAAAAATTGAATTTCTGTAATCATTACTGATCCTCATGTTGTTCCAAACCTGTATGGCTTTCTTTATTCTGTGGAATAAACAACATTGGATCCCACTTACTTTCATTGCATGGATAAAAACAGTTAAAAACATTTTTCAGAATGAAAATCATGTTTAGATCGTAGTGAATGATGGTAATTTTCATTTCAGGGTGAACTATTCCTCTTATAATCATTGGAATGGTCGCAAAATGGTAGTCTCAATATTTTTGCCAAGTTTTGAATGCATAAGACCTTAGATGGCTTTATAGACCGGTGCGTGGATTCTCTTTTGATCTATAACCTTCTCCGCGTCTGCAAAAGCAGTTATATTAGATTATGTGTTTACCTTGATCGGCTAAAGAGTACAGGATATGGAAATTATGAGTGGAGAAATGCAATTAGTGCATAACGTAGAAACAGATGCACTTTGAATGATTCCTGTTACAATATCCAGCTGCCTGCTTTCTTTGTTTACTTGAAACCAATCTCTAAGAATTATGTTCCCAACCATGTTTGAAATGAAGTAAGCATTTTAACTATTTGCTTTTTGTCTGCTTTATCACATTTCATTGGTGTTCTTAGCTTTCTTATTAAAGCCCTTACAATTCAATGCACATCTGACTGAATTACTGGAAAACATCAGACAAGATTTTTGGGAATAAACACTACACTTAAAGGTGCTGTAAGTTGAAGTTAGGTGACTATTTATGCAGGTTTGTTGACGTGTCTATGGAGAATGGTTGAAGCTAGAATGCCTGAAATCGCTTACAGCTCCTTTAATTACCAAGTAGAAGCTCCCTGCAGTGAGTGCACTTAGAGGAATAGTAAACTATCCCTTTAAAACCTTAAAGGATATTTAGTTTTGAACTTAGTTAATACCTTGCCAGGATAATACCTGTTCACTCCCAGGTCGCCTGATATTGCTGAACGTCCAAGAGAAATGTGGTCATTATACAGACACCAAAAAAAAAAAAAAAAAACAGGGTTCTGATACACTGTGAATAGCAAAGACAAAAAATCTTAGCATGTTCAGTCACTGCAGTTTTTTTTTTTTTTTTTGCAGTTTTGGGTGCTATGTAATGTAACATTTTAAATTTTGTTTTTTTTAAATGGAGGACATCTAAAGCATGGTATAAAGTTGACATGTTGATTATAACTTGTTAGATTAGCGAAAGATCTAAAAAAGATCGGAAAATCTTGAAATGTCAACCTGGATCTTTAATGTTTAGATTTTTTTTTTGAATGAGTGCTGGATCTCAACAATGCAAAGCTTCTCCAGGAGACTGACTGTGAGCCAAATCTGTGATAAACCATCACTGTTTTTCTATTGACCAAGTCTCTCAGACGGTGAGCTTCCCTTCCTAAGTACTAACAGGTGTGCATCAGTGAAAGACCTGCATATGATAATTCTGCACAGAAAAAAAGTTCAAATCAAAGCCAATTGCAAACCAAGTCTGGTATCTGAAAGCAGCTTGAAAGCAGCAAAGAAGGACATTGCTTGGTGTAGCCCACTATTAGCTTTCTGATGTGCAACACCTTTACTGAAAATATCAGTTTTGGTCTTTAAAATGAATAAAGTCAAGTCAAGTCAAGTCACCTTTATTTATATGATTTTCAAAAGACAAGTTGCTATCTAATATAACACCCAGATTTTTGACTGTAGAGGAAGTAACCGTACATCTGTCTAGTTGCAAACTGTAATCCACGAGATTCGGTGTACTGTCTTTTGGTCCAATAAGTAATATCTCTGTCTTATCCGAATTTAATAGGAGAAAATTATTGGTCAATTATTGGAATAAAATGATCAAACAGTTTTACTACAATAAATTGAATATTAATTCAATAGATTATGTCAAAAATATGATGCATGATTTTGCTTGTTGGATACAGCTGAGAAGTTCAAGACCTCTAAGGTGGGACAGGCCATGCTAGATAATAAGATAATCCACAATTTCCAATACGTTTTCACAACAAAACACACAGTGAATTTGTGCCTCTAATGCTTTTTATGGAAAGTTTAGCCAGTCTTACTTTCCGCCTTTTATATCACAATTAGTTTGGCATTATGGACAAGATGGTGTCTGAATATGCCTTCACGTGCTTTTACTTTGTAAAATAAATACAATATACTGTACATCAAATGGTTATTGATATTATGTAAATATACATTACTGTATTAGCAAGAAAAGCAATGTAGACGTGGGAAAACAAAAAACAAAATAAAAAAAATAAGCAGCTTTAGGGTTCGTTTACACAACAATGATGTACTAATATCGGAATAGTTTTTCCTTTGTGTTTTTGAAAAGTTTTGTGTACAGACAGCACTGTCATCCAAAACGGTTCTGCAAAAATGACTAAAAACGCTGCATGATGCATGCCAGGCCAGTAGCTGGCGCTGTCACTTTTGCTTGCGCACATATGCACTCATCTACAGAGCCAGACAGCAGTGAATACACATACTATGCATGTGCATGATGTCACAGTTTTCACAAATTCGCATTTTTGACGATAACGATATTTTCAACAACTTGCACTTCAAAACCCCATTTTTAAAAGTTTGCGTTTTCAGGGCCCCAAAACACTGTTGTGTAAATGAATGGCCAAAATAAGAAGATTTCCATTTTTATTTGAAAATGGTGTTGTGTAAATGCCCCCCTAAAATTAGCAGTCACTACTGTAAACTGTCAAGTTTATGGCCCGCCCAACTCGGAAACTCGGTATCAAAATAACCTGAGTTTCCTAGTTGTAAATACAACTTGAGAAGCCGTTCATGTCTGATAACATGTAAAGGCAGCATGAGGTGGAGCTGTTAGATGGGTGGGGTTCCCTCTATGATAAAATCTCATTACGGGTGTGGTGGTGGTCCGATGAGAGGACAGGACTCGGGACAGATCAGAACCTAAAGCCACTTAAAGGTGCAATAAGTGATTGTCTTCAGAAACATTTTTTGTTATGCTGGTTGAAAGTCTCATCACATCCCGATAGCAATCATTAAGTTAAGTGGTCTAAATGGATTTATCTGTATTAATATATTCTGTGGAAGGCGTAGGACCAAGAAATGTTCGTCCAATCAAAATGCTCGGTCCGAGCGTTTTAATTGGATTTCCTACCTGCCTGTCAACGTATGTATTAGCATACCTCTGCGCACCCTGTTCGCGCAGACAGAATACGTCATCAGCGTGTTTATGCAAGCTGTGCAGACAGAGAAAGAATGGCAGACAAACATCAACAACCCAGTCTTCCTTCCTGGTATTGTAGTACATTTAAAGTTTTCTCACCGGTGAATGACACATGATGTAGCCCAGCGGTTCCCAAATCCAGTCCTCGCGCTCCCTGCTCTGCAAATTTGCATGTCTCGCTTAGTTAACACACCCGATTCAGATAACCAGCTTGTTAGAATTGAGCTACGTGCATGAACTGTGTTCCGATCGATATGATGTGTGAAGTGTGACATAATATACCTCTGTAAATAAAAAATATTTAAATTTACGTCTCGCACACTTTAATGCCCTTTGTATGGAACATATACGCTCGTTTCGAACTGGAAGGCGGAATATCCGGTGATGTCCACTTCGCAGGGCACTTACGGTCGAATAGAACAAACGTCGCACGTGATAAGAGACATACATGAAATGTGCAGAGCGGGGGGTGCAAGGACTGGAATTGGGAACCGCTGATGTTGCCTATTGTAGTAATGTTGTCTCTTGTATTCTGGTCTGTGAGCGTATATGCGTTCAGGGGGCGTGGCTTTGGACAGCGATTTGCAGGGAGGGTGGGACGTTCGCTTTCAGTGCTAAAGTTAACATTTTCCAAGATCTCCAACTGCACCTTTAATTGCACTGATCACTGTGGTTACCAGTCATCACAAAGTGTCGACCCATAGTTTTGTTTCTAAATGGAGGTTTTTGGGGTGTTTCGACCTGTTTACACCAGGAGGTGCCATGTAGGTGAACGAGGGAGTAATGGTAGGTTTGTTTCTTTATAGAAGTACTCCACCACACTCAGCAACTTTTAAGGTTCCTTGCTCCAAGCTGCAAATTCAAATCAGGGTTCATTCCAACACAGCAGCACTGACACTGTAAATTTGTTTTTGTTAATAAAGCAACTCTGATGCAATAAACCATCAAAATCAGTCTTCTACGGGACAAAAGGAGATTAAAGGACATCATTCAGCTCCACTGACTCAGCCAAAAAGTGTAATCGGTAAGAGCTGCATTGACAGTACCAATAATTAAAACAGCAGCTGCAACTTATCACATCGCAGCTTCAGAAAACATCATTCAAATGGTGATGTATCAAAAATCTGTTGGATTTGAGCAACCCAAACATAAACAAATGAGCGCACACAAAGATGAATAATCTCATTGTTAAATGGAGATGTCATTTACATCCTAAGAGTAAAGCGTTTTTCTGCTTTCCTGTCACGAGTGGAAATATAATACGCAGAACTGCCAAAGTGCGGCGGGTACATATACCATACATTAAAACCATTTCCTATCAAGTTGGGGACAGATCCTCCGTACAGGCATTTAGAAGACCGTAAGGGAACTATTAAGCAAAATTGGCCTGTCCCCAGTGGTGTGTCTGACAGGACAAAACGTCATTAAAATGTTTAAACTCAAGTCAGATTTTACAAGGAGCAGAGCGAAGAAAGAAAGTTATGTTTGAACATTTCACTACGGGTGAAGTCTAACAACAGGGGTTAGAGAGTGAAATAACCTCTTCAAAATGCAATAGTCTCAAGGCACCTTAATGGATGAGATCGTTCATCTGCTTTTGCTGCGAAGGAGTGATGCTAATTTGTTCAGTTAACTACTAACGTATATTTAATATACATTTTACATTAATGCTTAAGGAAAATAAACTATAAAGGGACTAACTGAGGGAAATACTAGCATATAAAACTGTGGCAAGCATTAATCGTGGGTATATAGGAAAACAAGAGTATATTAAGACTCTTACAGTAAATGGTCTAATAATTTCCACTAAGCTTGTAGTTCAAAAGGTTCCTGAGGCTGGTGTGAATGAGCATATGGCTTGGCGCCAACAGTCCAACTCATCTTAATGAGACTTCAACAAGTTTGGTCAGAGTACACTGAAATGTTATAACAGGCATGAGGTCTATTAGTCAAATAATTTTGCCCACATGAAAAGTTCAGTTTATTTTCATGGACATAGAATTTGCAGATTTTTGTCAAATTTTTATAACACCTTGGTTGCAGGTAACATTGCACTTGTACCATCTAAAATACATCATAAATGTTCAGAAGGCAATAAAATGATAGTACCGATAAACTTAAAAAAAAAAGAAAGAAAGAAAAAGAAAAGTGATTAAAAACCAGTATAAAATCCTACAATTGTTCAGTTCATAGAACTTAATTTTAGTTTTTGCTGTTGCAAACAATATAAAATACCTTTTTTTCCTCAAACAAGTGTAAAAACGAACACACAAAAAATTTAGATTACAGCAACAATTATTCACACAGGAAACAACCAAAAAAACAAAAAAAAACAAAAAAGATGGTAACAGCTGTCAAGTCCATGTGAAATCTGCATGTTTGTTTCCTTAGTATAAAACTGCATTTGCAATTTAAAAAGAACAGTAATTTTAAGAGATGATATCAAATAAATGATATTCAGTAGACTTTACAATGATAGATTACTGCTTCAGACAAAAGCAGTTAAGAAAAACTATGGAAGTCCAGAAACAGAAGAGTTGTTTTGAACATACACAGTAGCTATATTTCTAAATCATTTCACACCATAGTTCTCTTCCCATTATGCAAGGCTTTTAAATGCCAAACATATATTAAGTAGCATTCCAAAGCAATGTAAACTGTTTGCTAAATTCACCCCCATATCTATGCAAGGCAACTTTAGAAAACACCTGGCTAGTAAATTGTTTATGCGCTTAACTGATTAGTAAACACATATAGAACACCATAAAGCACAACAGCCAAATTATTTGAACAGGCATCTCATAATACAAGCATTAATGCTAATTTATTACCTACAGGTTTGTGAGGTCATGTTTGATTAGGTAAGTGCTACTGTACCACTACTTCACCTGGTATTCTTAGACTGACATCTTGGCAGGAATGTGTTCAAAAGCTCTTTGGATTCTTGGGGCCGTTCACACAAACCGTGCTTTTGTGGTCAACTCGAGATGCTGCACAATATATAACTGCAGAGCCGCAACACTGATGAATGGAAGAGAAGGCAGGGTTCAAGTTGTACTTATTTTTTAACTTATTTAACTTGCCTTAAAAATGTGGTGCTCATGAACAAAAATAAATAAGTGAGATGCAGCACAATTATCAAACACGTCTATAGTGCACGTTTACATAGAAAAAAATAATTAGAAGCAGCACAGTAGAACACAAAAACACATTGTTTCACACTGCAGACGAATCCTGTGTGCATTTATTTTGGTGCCCTTATCTATCAAAGCCCATTTCCACTACATAAGTATAAAAATAATGCTTTGGAAAACAAAATTATGACATAAAACGTCAAAATTATTACTTACTACTTACGGAAGTCATAATTCTGAAATAAAACGTTTTTTTAATAAATAAAATTACAACAGAAAGTTGAAATTATGAGATAAAAAGTCAATTTGATAAGCCAAAATTATGAGTCATAATTATGACATAAAAGCAGAAATTTATATAAAAATACAAATGACAAAACATTTAAATGACAAAAAGTCCAAAATCTCATATAATGAGATAAACTGTCATATGAAACAAGTTTAAATTGAGTCATGACTTTTTAATCTCAGTTTTAAACTATAATCACTTATAAGTCATGATTTTGACTTTTAAGTAATAATAAATAACTAAAAACTTTACACTATGATAAATCAAATGATTTCATAATTTTGACTTATGTCAAATTATAACTTTGTACCTCATCAAACTAAAAACTGAGATACATATTTACGTCACATTAATTATGACAAAAAAATTTAACGACTTATCTCATGATTCTATTTTTTTTTTGCCATAATTTGCATTTTCCCTCATAATTATGACTTTGTATGTAATAACTGATTTACCAAAGCATTTCTCTTTTTCTTGTGACGGAAATGGGCTTACATACAATATCAACAGGTTACAGTATTCAAATAAAATACGGGAGGTTATTATTTACCTGCTATGGAAAAAACACACACACACGCGCGCGCGCGTGCACGCACACACACACACACGCACACGCGCACACGCACACGCACACACACACACAAGCAGCACTTTCTGTTTAGAAAATATGACTGAATCCAAGTGACAGTTTATCGATACAGTTTGGAGTTTGGGTTCTGGTTTAGATGAACAACTTTTTGGATGTAAATATGGCCTACAGCTACATGTAAATTACATTTCAGAGTATACATTTTTGTAGTCTCAAATATGAATGACCATTTTAACATTAATTGGCATTATTTATTTTGGTAATTAATGTTAATTTGTATTAATAGTGTGTATTATTTGTTTTATTATTCTTTTTTTTGTATAGACTGGCAGGTTTGTTACGCAGGGGAAATGCTGCCAGTATAAAAGCACATTGTCACAGCTAGTGCAGTGTGAAACAGGCCTAATGTTACGAAATTTATATAGAAATACCATGTGGGAGGAATGGATCAACACAGCAAGTTCAGATAACCAGAAAGAAAATTTGTCAGGCTTAAAGCTCTAATTCAGCAAGTTTGTTAAGGTATAAAGTCAAAACAAAACCATGACCATACATGTTTAGGCATAAGCAAAGACATTGTCTTGATCCAGCTTAAAGAACCTTGATATTGCTTATTTAAAATGATATTTAAAAATATTACTTTTGCATAATATAAGAGACTCAGAGGGTGTTGAATCAAGTTGCTCATCTTACAAGAGGTTGAAGTGATGAACTGTTTCCTTGGTAAACGTTTGACTATGATTATGATGACATTAATGAGGATCAGAAGAAGTCTGTTTCCGTTTCTCAAGTGTGCAGGACTCAGGGACAAGCAGGCAAGACATGCCTATAATAATAACGCAACTATGACCTTTTAATGTCTCCTGAATGGTTAGGCTAAAACTTCAGCTAAATCATTATCTTCCATCAGTCCTGTCTTTTTATTCATTCAAAAGAATATCCTTTCAGAAGTCCTTGAAAATTTCCAAATCCTTAGCTGGCACTGGTGTGTCCTTCTTCCACTCATCCTCTGGATAGGTGTCAAAGTTAGACGTGTCACCCTCGTGAGATACCTTGGGAACTATGGGTGGCTGTCACAGCAATGAGAGAAAGTCATTGAAGAGGCTTTAGATACACTGAAATACACACTACTGTTCAAAAGTTTGCGGTCGGAAAAGAAATGAATCATTTTAATCATTAAACTCATCAAAAGTGACAGCATTCATAAAAAAAAAAAAAAAAAAAAAGTATTGTAGTTTCCAAATGTATTACTGTTTTTTCCCCTCAACATTTATAATAATAAGAAATTAGCATATTAGAAGGATTTCGGAAGGATCATGTGACTGGAGTAATGGCTGCTGAAAATTCAGCTTTGCCATCACAGGAATAAATTAAGTAATTAAATTAATATTTTATTCTATTAAATAACTATTGTAATATTAATACAACAAACAGCTATTATATAATATTATTTCACAATGCTAGTGTTTTAACTATGTTTTTAATCGACCGAGCCCAAACTGAATGGCCGTGTACACTTTCCACTATGCACTACCAAGTATTTCTGGGAAACTGCAATATGTCCGGTATACCATGGGAAATATTCTGGCTGTATAATTCTAACATTAAATGAAGTAAAAGAGGACCACTTTTTAATGAGGCGTTGGCACTGTTATGTGGCCAGTAATGACTTGGAAATCTTACAAAAATGAATAGTGGTGTAAATCTTTAATAACAGGACATATTCTAAACCTCTATACGACGGAGCTGTGGTGCTTTTACCTTGAGTTTTCTACAGGGCACAGAATCCCAGTCTACTGACTTAAACCATCTGTGTTTCTTCACATCATCAGCTCCATTCTGGAAGAAGACAAAAATAATACACAAGATTATGATAGGTTACTGTAACTAAACGAACATTAAAGGGTTAGTTCACCCAAAAATGAAAATTCTGTCATTAATTACTCACCCTCGTGTCGTTTCAAACCCGTAAAACCTTCGTTCATCTTCGGAACACAAATTAAGATATTTTTGATGGAATCTGAGAGCTGTCTGACCCTGCATAGACAGCAACGCAACTGAAATGTTCCCAAGTCCAGAGACGTAGCAAGGAGATCGGTAAAATAATCCATGTGACATCAGGGGTTCAACCGTAATTTTAAGAAGCTACGAGAATACTTTTTATGTGCAAAAAACCCTCCCCAAAAAACGACTTTATTCAACAATTCGTCTCCTGGTAAAATAATCCATGTGACATCAGGGGTTCAACCGTAATTTTAAGAAGCTACGAGAATACTTTTTATGTGCAAAAACCCCCCCCCAAAAAACGACTTTATTCAACAATTCGTCTCCTCCGCATCACCCTGTAGCGCCATTTTGGAGAATATCCACTGAACGTAAATGGTATTGCTGTCTATGCAGGGTCAGACAGCTCTCAGATTCCATCAAAAATATCTTAATTTGTGTTCCGAAGATGAACGAAGGTCTTATGGGTTTGAAACGACATGAGGGTGAGTAATTAATGACAGAATTTTCATTTTTGGGTGAACTAACCCTTTAAAGTAGAATAATGTCTTACACTTACACAAACCACCACAGTTAAAACTGTAAGCATAAAAACCTAAAAAGTCTATCAACGCTTTTAGACTTAACCTTGTAAGACACATCTTATTTGACCCCAAACAGTCTTCTCAGCCACTGTACTGTCTTTTTAGTTTCTTAGAGAGGGAAAAGAAAAGTGGGGCAACAATGCTAACCTACTGAAGTCTTCAAGAAACCTCCGAATTTGGGCCATGCATTGCTCTGTGGGACCATACCAGATACACATTCACACAAGTGGAATAACAGATATCAGCACTTGTGAATGAGCGCTGCCAGCAGGACCTGGCCTTGCTGTGGAAACAGTGCAAACACAGCTGTGACTGGGTTGCCGGGTCTTAAGACTCTCATTGCATTTAGTCAGAGGAGAAAAAGCAAAATAACAAAAGTGCTCAATTAAAAACAGAAACATCTAGCCTTGGAAGTGCACCAAAGGTGACATTTCAGGTTTTCCTTCTTTATCTCTTACTCTGGATCTGCTCTGATGACAAAAAGGAAATTTGAAGAAAACCCCAAACAAACAGCGAGATATATATTTCAGCAGAGCTCATTCCTCACATGTGGAGAATTCTAATTACAGCATTAACGGGAAAATTACGAACCATTCACAAACTTCCCATGACATCACCGACACAGTATGCATCACATTACACATGACAGGCCTGGCGCACTGCTGCCACCTCATCTGGCGCCAGTTACTGAATTATTTCCTCTGAAAGGACAATTCAGAAAAGTAACTGCCATTAAACCATAACTGTGAATTACTATAGCTAGAGATGCAGAAACATTTCGCACAAGGACTCTGTCTGTAGTTCTTTCCCCATTATCCACCTCGTCTGATGGGGATTGGAAGGAGGTACAGTGGGAGAGTTGCCCGGTGTCAGAATCACTCCAGGGAATGTCCAGGGAGTTTCTCCAGAGCCTCATCTCATCCCCTCTTGGCAGATAGGCAGCTTTCTTATCATAACTGGAAACATATGTGGCCAACTGTGGCCTTTGGGAGAAAGATCTCGCAGGACTCAATCAAGGTCTTATTATTTGCCACGTGCAGCTTTATTAAGATGCAAACTGGCCTAGAAACAGAGTTTATTGTGTTAGATGATTCATAGATTTTCAACCTGGCCTTGAATTTAAGATGACTATAAAGAGTCCATATGGACAAAAAGCATATTATCAATACAGCGTTCTCAAAGGAAATATCCCAGATGCTGATTCCTGTTGAATTACTTTGCTCAGCATACAAGAACCACATAAAATATCTGTCACCACAATCCTGCATACCTTCATGTTTCCAAGCCTTCTTGCCCGATCAATCACCAGAAACTTCTTGATTAGGTCCCTAGATAAATAAAAACAAGATGAGAACCACTTCGCTAAAAAGCACCTGATTTAGACTTAGACTTTAAATTAGTTTAATAAACACAAGAAAATTAAGATGCTTATTCAAATAAATCAGTAACTATTGTAATGTTATGATTAATAATCAATAAATGGCTGATATTAAAAATCTGTACTGCTTTGTTTAAAAATTAAATTAAATTAAATTACATTATTATGCTACAAGTGAATTTAGGCATCACAGCATTATAAATGTACACGATCTGAAATCTGCTTTATAAAATAAGCATACTATTTTAATACTTTAAAACAAGTAACAAATTAACAAAATAATTTGCAAAAGTAACGTATAGTGTGCTGTACTTCTTTTCAAGAAATAAACTTTAAAGGGAAAAACGTTAAATCTTCATATTATCCATTTAATTTTGTGCTAGATAACGGTAAAAGTAATATGTGGAAATATATTTATAGAATGAAATACCGCACACACACACACACACACACACACACACACACACACACACACACTTTATGATTAGGTCCTACTAGTTAACTTTACTTAATGCATTTACTAACATTAATTTAAAAAAAATAATAGTTACAATATTTATTAATCTTTGATAATATGGCTGTTATAATAATAATGATTGTTAGCAATGGTTAGTTAACAACCACACAATTATAACAACTGTTTATATTTAGTCCATGTTAGATTGGGTTCATTAAATAATACACTTTACGATAAGGTTCATTAGTTAACATTAGTTAACTACTTTAGTTTACACGAACTAAGCATGAACAACACTTCTACAGCATTTATTAATCTTAGTTAATGTTAATTTCAACATTTACTAATGCATTATTAAAATCAAAAGCTTGTGGTTGTTAACATTAGTTAATGAACTGTGAATTAACATGAACTAACTATGAACTGTATTTTCATGAACTAACATTAACAAAGATGAATAAATACTGTAATAAATGTATTGTTCATTGTTTGTTCATGTTAGTTACAGAGGCGGACAGTAGTGAAGTATTTTTACTTTACTCAAGTAAATGTAAAAATAATCTGTAGTTTATCAGAGTGTTTTTCTTTGGAAAACTTTACAATGTTGTGAAGTAAAGTTTTCTAAAGAAAAACACTCTGATAAAGTACAGACACCTGAAAAGTACTTTTACAGCAGAGTACAAATACTTCAATACTGTCCGCCTCTTAATACATTAACTAACATTAACTAATGGAACCTTAACGTAAAGTGTTACCAATAATACTAAAAGATACAACTTTAATAATGTATTAGTAAATGTTAACCAATTGTTAACTAACATTAGAGTTAATATATAGTTAATAATACTTTAGAGGCAAAATGCTGTTAAATCGCACATACCAATATTTTCTGACAAAGGCCTGTAGTAATAACTATTGACAAAGTATAATTACTCTCTTAAAAAGATTATTCATAGTGCAACTTATTAACATTAAAAAAAAAACATTTCTACACATAAAAATCTACCTGCATTAAGCTTTTCACGTAGCCCTTATGTATTAGGTTTAAAATCAATCTGTATCTATGACCCAACAGACTTCAAGCTGCGAACACGAGTGCATTAGCATGTGTACTGCTGTGCCGTTGATGTTCTCACTCAACCTAACATGAGAGACGCTTGGAGTGATCACGATACAGATGACCTTACCACTCATTCTCACCTCCCTTGCAGATGTTATTCATTCTCCAATGATCATGTGTGTTTGACTTCAGGACACCATTATCTTATCAAGCTTGTTAAATCCCTACTGACATAAGTCGTAGTTTTGGCTACTTTCATAATTGTAACTAAAGTAAACATGCCAGTCGAAAGGAAACGCGCATTTGCTTTGCCTGAGGTGACTGTCTGTCTCTATTTCCGAGAGCTTCCTCAAGCTGTCTTTGTCTCTGGAGTGCAGTTCGTTTAAAGCAGTGAACACCAATTTAGCCCCTAGTGGACAAAAGCCTTATTAGGAAATGCAGCTGTGATGTCAATTTGTGTATGCGTTTGTACAGCTGCAATGCCTTCTTAGATGTTACAACTAAGAGAGGATACTGTTCTGTATTATTGAGAGGTGTGAATTAAAGGATTATGGTTTTGAACATCAAGACGGGACAGTGGGCCATTTGCTGAATCCTGAGCTCCTTTAGTTCAAAAGCACCATGAGTAATAGTATCTGTCTGTAATCTGGAGGATGCCTCCACTCCTACAGCCGTTGGTGAGCTTAGCTGACGTGTTTAGATGAGTTCATTAGAGGACACGAGTTTGTAACTGTGTGCACATGTAACTGCATTTCCATGTCAAAGACCACTTTCTGGTTACGCAGGACACCCTTTTATTACTGAAAATAAAAATGTAGATACAATAATTGTCTATAATAACATATAGAGTACCATATTAACAAATGCTTTTACTGTATTAAGATGATTTTGTTGCAAAGTCATTAAACTAGTCATTAATGATATTCAGAGACATATACTTCAGTATATTTAAAGCTGCAGTCCGTAAGTTTAGCCTCTTTGTCGCAATCTCTGTTTGAATCCTGCAATTACAGTTATTTGCGGAATGATTTTCATTACGTGGGTTGTGCATCGGCACGGCTCCTCAGCACGGATGAATCTAATGTTTTGAGGAGTATGTGTGGGCCTCAGTCAACGCGCTAGTGTGGATATTCACTGTATTGCAGAATTACAGATTCTATGTCTTGGAAGTATGTCCAAATTAAGAACTTTCACCCGAAAATGTTATCTGAAAAAGTAAGTAACATGTCTGCCAGTTTTGTTCTGACCAAGTGAAAAAGAAAAAAAAAAGTTTTACAACAAATTGCGCTACCAATGGTGATTAAATCTAACGATCATTTAGCTCATGTCAAACCATGCAAGTTATTATTATTACACTTTGTTTTCAAATTGTTAATGTTAACAACATCAACATTGCGTGACTATGTGTATATAGTGTGTATTGACGTTATCTGTAGATTTAAATTTCTGCACAGTCCAATCTCTAATTATCATACCATTCCAATATCATCGAAAGAAATTGTTCTTTTAACCTCAAAAAGCAATTTAATGTTCCTTAGAACTCGTTCTAAAATGACAAGTTTAATTATTCCAGCCGCTGTAAGAAAAGTTAATATATTTTTTTTGCAAGAGGGATGATAGAAACGATAAAAAAAAATTGCCTAAACTTTTTATTTTTACCAGTGTTATTTTAGCATTATTTACATAACACAATAGTATTTATTAATAATTTGAATGGACTTTTACTGTTATATTTTCTGCTAGTTTTAGTAAGTGTTATATGCTTTTGTTGTTTTTATTAGATCTTCTTAAATATTTCAATTCAGCTTTATTTTTATTTCAATTTTAACAATTTTAGTACTTCAACTTATTTTATTTCAGTAAGTTGTGAAGGCAACATTTCTAACCTTCATGTAATCTTTTGAAGCTTTATAGCTATATAGTTTTTCACCTTATATTTTTAATATATAAATATAAAACCTGAATCTTTTTTTTTCAGATTTATTTCAATTACAAAAAAAACAACAACTACTTTTATTACTTTAGTTAGCAATAAAAAGACTTGCGCTCCCCCCCCACACACATAAGTTTAAGTCTGAGATCAAACAATATTTCATGCTGATGCAAACATGATTTCAATAGACTTTGTGTTTTATGTATGCTATAAATATGGCACGTGTCATTCAGTTGTGTTTTCTTTATCAAACTCACTTTACATAGAAATCCAGATGCCGCGGAAACTCCAGCTTCCCGGCCAGGATCTTCTGGTAGATGCCAAAGGGATTATCATCAAAAAATGGTGGATACCTTAGATAGAGAGGAAAAAAAAAAAACAATGAATGTGTCAAAATGACACAGAGCAGGAAAAGTCTTAAAGATATATACTAGTGTAATCCGTCTTATTGACAGTTTAGCGGATTTCAATAAAGATCTGCTGAAATGCCAAAAACTAATACACAGACTTTATCTTTGGCTTAGTCCTTAGTCCTGTCAGTTTAGTCCTATAAAAACCTCTGCAATGATTCATATCCAGACCAGAACTGGAAGCTATAGACACAGATGCAGACAAACACAACTGTGACTTAAGCCATCAAAAATCAAACTTAAATTAGATGGCATAAAAAATCCAATATTCGACTCAATATGAGTGCAAATTTAATACAGACTCAGAATAATTCAATAACAACAGATCGCTTTTTTTTTTGTATTTAGCATCACTTTTAGGTGTGAATTTCACAGACGCATCCCGGGTCTGCACCATTGGAGGAGGACTGCAAGGGTGGAAGGTGTCATTTAGGCCTCTAAATGACTACTGTTTACTGTGTCTCAGTATAATGTTGTTTCTACCCCCCTTTTTTGTCCATCTGATGTGTGTTCTCTAATGTCTGGTAGAGCGATTCTTCAGCTCATACTGTGTAATCCATTACTCCTCCATTAGACTTCCAGCCTCGACCAACATGCCATCAAACATCCTTGCACTCTCAATCAGCTTTTTTAATGCCTGCATCTAGCTGCCACTGAAAAGAGTCGCTGAATATGAGAGATAAATAAGGTGAGAGATGCTAATGAGCCTGTTACTAAGCGACCACCTGAAATCCCATGAGGGCGCAGATCACTGACAATGATGGAACTCAAGTGTCAACAGTGAAGATGAGATGATGAGACATAAATCAGCAGCAAAATATAGAGTGAAAGACCCTGCAGTGACTGACACTGAACAAGCCATTACCGCAGAGTTGCACAACGGGGAGGACAAATGTGTGACGGCTTAAAAGAGTATTACCCAGAATGACCGCAAAAACATTATTTAAAGCAATAGTTCACCCAAAAATTAAAAATTTGCTCAAAATGTACTCACCCTCAGGCCATCTAAGATGTAGATGAGTTTGTTTCTTCATGGGAACTGATTTGGTGAAATTTAGCATTACATCACTTGCTCACCAGTGGATCCTCTGCACTGAATGGGTGCCGTCAGAATGAGCGTCCAAACAGCTGATTAAAACATCAAAATAATCCACAAGTAATCCACATGTCTCCAGTCCATCAGTCCATCTTGTGAAGCAAAAAAGCTATGTGTTTACAATAAACAAATCTATAATTAGGACATTTTAACTTTAAACCATTGCTTCTGGCTAAAATATGAGCCTATAATCCATAAAAACATAATGCTTTCACATCAAAATCCACCAACATATTTGTTCATAACTGATTTGGACTGTTTTCACTCGTAAATGGTGCTTGATCTGTGCACATTTCTCTCCTTCTTTTTTCACTAGAGAAAGCAATATTACGGATAGAGGACTCATATTTTAGAGTTACTATACAGTAATGGTTGTTTCTTACATACATGCAACTTTTCACTTCACAAGATGTTAATTGATAGACTGTGGATTACTTGTGGATTATTGTAATGTTTTTATCAGATGTTGGACTCTCATTCTGAAGGCATACATTCATTGTCGAGAATCCATTGGTGAGCAAGTGATGTAATGCTTTTTTTTTTCTCTCTCTCTCTCCCAAATTATTTCTTCACATCTGTTCTGATGATGAAACAAGCTCATCTACATCTTGGATGGCCTGAGGGGAGTACTATTTCTGCAAATTTTCATTTTTGGGTGAACTATCCTTTTAGATTTAAAGGGGTCATATGATGCGATTTCAAGTTTTCCTTTCTCTTTGGAGTGTTACAAGCTGTTCGTGAATAGATAAGATCCCTGAAGTTGCAAAGAGGGCATAGAGGACCTACAATAATGTACAGTATTTGAAAAATAATGTGTTTTTTGAACATTAAAGCATGTCAACATATTCTGTTACACCAAATACACAAAATAATGATCTTTAAAAAAGCATCATATGACCCCTTTAAAGGTGACATATCATGAAATTCGGACTTTTCCAGGTTTTAAGTGCTATAATCAGGTCCCCGGTGCATCTACCAACCAAGGAAATGTGGAAAAGATTAACCCAGTAACTTTGTTTTGGTAAGCCTTTTTCTGCAAGCGTCTGATTTCGCTCCCTTGGTGACGTGGCAAAGGGATCTCATTATAATATTGCCGTCCCTTGCATTTAAAGAGACAGGCACGAAAAACAGTGTGTTTCTGCTTCCACTCAAAATGGGCATTTTCAAAATGATATAATAAATGATCTGTGGAGTATTTTGAGTTGAAATTTCACAGACACATTCTGGGGACACCAGAGACTTATATTACATATTGTAAAAAGGGGCATAATATGTCTCCTTTAATACTTAGCTTTATTCTAGATCAAACTTGGACCATTAATTCTTCACAAATATGAGCCCTGTTTCAGTCATATACATTACTGTTATAAATTTTCTTTCTTTTTTTTTTTTTTTGTGATGCCTGAGAGTGCCTGGCCACCATATACTTCCATTGAGTGGAAAAGAAGACCATAAACATCTACTTTTGTGTTTGACTGAAGAAAGAAAATCATACAGGTTTGGAATGACATTAGGGTGAGTAAATGATGACAGGATTTTCTATCCTATTAAATACCTCTAGCTGCGGCCTTCTGAAAGAAGTAAAATAAGGTGGTTCCACATAATGGATTGACCAGGACTGACAGTACTGACTGAATGTGGAAACCATAAACAGAGAGAGAGAAGCCAGGAGAGGAGAACGTGCAGCTACTCCTTCTTGTGGGTGATGGAAAAGAGAGATGGAGAGAAGGAGAAAGAAAGCAGAAGATACATATTAGTCTCTAGTGTTACTGTAAGCAGTGGCTGGTGACAGGGGAAAAAAGGAGAATTATGAAACTGAAACTTTTACATAACAGCACAGGTGTTGCCAAGATTCCACTGAGAAAAAGATAATAATAATAAAAAAATACCAAAAACCAAGAAACTTTTAAAAGTGTGCTCTTGAACTCTTGAAGTAACTATTGCATTATAATTAACACTGCAAATTGATTAAAAAAGTTGAAATCAAATTACATGGATGACACGATTTGCTGGTTAATTAATCAAAAATAACTTATATTAGTCAATCAATTATCAATCAATTTATTGATATTTGCTAAGAAAATAAATTATTGTGGCAGACAAGTAAATCTTGAAATAGACATTTAAATAGACACAAGTGGCTTTAGAATATGTTCAATATGTTTAGAATATCAATATGTTGTTTATTTCTTTATGTTTGAATAAGCCTACTAGTTGCCTAAATTTCAATCAGTCAATCTGTCCGATAACACAGGATGCATTATTGAGTTCTATCTCGGATATTTTTAAATTGCTAATATGTACACATGCAGACTAACATTTATTTATGCATTGTGTCTCGCTCTTTTTAGTACCTTTAGCACTGGACTGTAGTATTTTTAAGACACTTATGTCAAAAATGTTTCTTGAGATCCTTGCATTCTGTTCCATTCTGTTATACTCCATACAGTTGTTTTTGAACTCTGCTTTTGGTAAATGTACTTGTTGCCTGTTGTAGTACCTGGGTGGATGTACAAAGACATGTTTTAAAAATGTGGTATTTTAAGGACCTATTCTCACTATTAACTAATTGCTTATTAGCATGCATATTACTAGCATATTGGCTGTTTATTAGTACTTATAAAGCACATATTAATGCCTTATTCTGCATGACTTTATTCTAGATCCCTTAATCCGACCCCATACCTAAACCTAACAACTACCTTATAGACTATTAATAAGCAGCAAATTAGGAGTTTATTAAGGGAAAAATCGTAGTTAAAAGTGAATTAGTGTTCCCTATTCTAAAGTGTTACCAAAAATGTACATGTAAGAATGATGAGTAATGCATGAGTGTGTATTTATACACACACACACACACACACACACACACACATATATATATATATATACACACACACACACACACACAAACACAAACACAAACACACACATGTAAACACAAATGTTTATTTCGGATGCAATTAATTGTGATCGATTTGACAACCCTAATAGCTAGTGTAACAGCCCAGCTACTGCAGTGACTGTTTAGATAGCACACAAAGGGGTGTAATTACAGTACACCTTGTGACAGCTGCCTATCTGGACCGGATTGTACAGGCTGGTGTAAGGTAGAGACAGTAGGCTATATCCGCTTCAAGCCAAGGATACTTTAAGCGTAACCGTATATAGAGCTAGAAGCTAGGGTGAAAGCCCACTATGCTGTAGTAGAGGGTTTCTTATTACATGGAGTAGCTGCAGCTCCATGGGGTGAAATGACAAATCTGTGTTTGTTTGGGGCGATGGGGCCGGTCGATAAATGAGTCTGTTGACCTGTCCTTCAGCAAACGGCTGCCCTTTGCTTCTCTGTCTGGACATGGTTTTGTAACACAATTATAAGATTGTATCTGTTGATACCAGAATGTCAATAAGGAAAGAAGACATATGTAAAGGATAACTTTTTATTATTATTATTATTATTATTGGTTTGAGCTTCTGATCTGATTTCCCGTCAATACCAATACCTCAACATAAATAAATTATGAGTAACATAAACGCTATACTGAAGACTAGAGATGCACCGATTGCAATTTTCTTGGCCGATTCCGATTTTCGATTTTTTAGAAGTGAGACCTGCCGATACCGATTTTTGCCAATTCCAATTTTCTTTCTAAGAAATATAATTTACAGCATATACAAACAAAAATCTGCAAATTTCAATGCAAAAATTATTTACATAATAAAATAAATTATTAAACATTACAATTCCCCCAATCTGGACTAAGTTACAGATTTTCTCTCACTTAAACAACTCTCAAAATAAAGGGCTCTGTGACTGGAAAGAGGAAGAAATAGTTAACTTAAAATGAGTTGCTGTATGTAACAAAACAGATGTCATTTCCCACTGTTTATAAATGGTCATTTTTTTCCCCTAACCTTATTAAATGTGTCATCTTTCACATCAAATTCTTACTTTGTTTCAATCGCGATTGCGCCGATGCTGATGGCTGCCTCCGTGGCAGTTGTTTTTATGCTTTTGTTAGTTTGTCCTGTCTTTAGTTATATCCCTGCAATCAGTTTCACCAGAGACTAATTGCTGGACATTCGGAAGTACACAACCCGATATTTCACCGGTTTTCGACTATTCTGATGTTTTGCTGGACATTGTAGTCGGGGAGCTGTGGCGCTGATCAAGCGCTTCAGGACGCGCAGACGGGGGAAGCGAGCCGGCGCCCTCGTCAATCTCAGGCAGCGCGGATTCAGAACGCTGTTGCCTAGCATCCATCTGGCGAACCTCCGCTCTCTACCCAACAAAACGGACAAACTCCTTCTGCTCTCCCAGATAAATAAGGATTTTTCAAACTCTGCTGCTCTGTGGAACCTCACGGAAACCTGGCTGAAAGACGCCATTCTGGACAGCGCGTTGAGTCTCCCGGGCTTTCAGCTGTTCAGAGCGGATCGCGACGCAGAATCAACGGGGAAATCATGCGGCGGCGGGACATGCTTTTACATCAATGAGAGGTGGTGTACAGATGTAACTGTGTTAAAGAAGATGTGCTGTTCAGATCTAGAAGTGCTCTGCATTAACTGTAAGCCGTTCTATTCGCCACGGAAGTTTTGCTCATTCATTCTCGTCAGTGTCTACATTCCTCCGCAAGCGCTCGTGAGCTCCGCTTTACAGAAACTCACTGATCAGATCACAGACACAGAACAACAACACCCGGA
>NW_015536698.1:238423-240299 GCF_001515605.1 Sinocyclocheilus anshuiensis | reverse complement strand
CATACAATTGTTAATTGTTATATACCTGTACATACAATTGTCGATTTGTATATTTTTATTCCTTATTTACTTGTTTTATTTTTATTATTTATTTATTTTTTATTATCTGTGTTTTTTTGTTCCGTCACTGTCATTCTGTTGCACTGTGGAAGCTTCTGTCATGAAAACAAATTCCTCGTATGTGTAAACATACCTGGCAATAAAGCTCATTCTGATTCTCATTCTGAATTGGCCAACATAAGCAAACAATAAATCCAAAAGGATCTTATTTGATTTAGGGTATTTTTGTTTGACTTTATTAAGATTGGATCTAAATTATGATTCTATTAGCATTCATTTAGGATTATTTGACAAGGGCTGAATGACATAAGAGAAACACCAGGAACCTGAACCTGAAAACAGAATTGAAAGCACTTTTTGTAGAGTCAGACTTTGGCTGGGAGACAGAACTGTATGAAAAGCTTTATATTTTATAAACCCTTTGCTACAACTCATTTTATATATTAGCTGTTGGCTACATAATATCTGAAGAATGAAACCCCAATTAGGGTTAAATAACTGACTCATCCATACCGCGCTGACAATAAGCTTCTGTCACGAAAACAAATTCCTCGTATGTGTAAACATACCTGGCAATAAAGCTCATTCTGATTCTGATTCATTCTGATTAATTCAGTTAGAATAATAAGAAACTGCAGAGTTGTTACCATTCAAATGAAATCAGTATTAACAAACTCTCTTTCCACTGCTGAGGAAACAGAAGCTGCATCTGAAGTGGCATTAGATGCATTTACACAGACAGTTTGATGAAGCTGAGGTGCCATAAATTCATTTACACTGAACAATTTCAAATGCATAAATAATTTTATAAGATTAATGTTTTACATATTTTTTTAAACACAAATAAATGTTGAAATAATGCAATGATACTTTTAAATATGACTAAACCACCAGTAGGTGGCGGCAAATGTCTGTTTTAATGAGTGAGTAATTTATTCATTCATTCAACCGATTCATTCAAACGGCTGATTCATTCAGAAACGAGGCAAGTGACTTATTATGAATGGACCACTGAATCATTGACTCACTCAAATCATTCAAAAACGTTGATTCATTCAGTAACGAAACACTGCTGTGTGTTGCTCGGAGACAAACAACAGTCCTGCTGTAGCTTTGATCGGAACTATTTTCGTCAGCGAAATTGAGCAAAAACAGTCAATATTTATTGAAATACTATTGTATAAAATCAGGGTCACATTGCAATGTCTGTTTTAATGAGAGAGCAATTTATTCATTCATTCAACCGATTCATTCAAATAGCTGATTCATTCAGAAACGAGGCAAGTGACTGTCCTTATGAATGGGCCATTGAATCATTGACTCACTCGATTCATTCAAAAACGTGGATTCATTCAG
The DNA here is from genome assembly GCF_001515605.1 of Sinocyclocheilus anshuiensis. Lineage (NCBI taxonomy): Eukaryota > Metazoa > Chordata > Actinopteri > Cypriniformes > Cyprinidae > Sinocyclocheilus > Sinocyclocheilus anshuiensis. Next base: position 238,883 of record NW_015536698.1, on the reverse strand, counting down.
TAACAAAACCAGTGTTGCCAACTTAGTAATTTTGTTGCTAAATTTAGCAACTTTTCTTTTGGGCTCAAATGCAGCAAGTGTGGCTTCAGAGAAAATGGAGGGGAATCCCCCTCTTAGGTGACTAGAGGGGATTGTGTGTGGGGGAGGGTCATTTTTAGACTTCTGTTTTATTATTATCTCACCTAAATGTTTGTTCAGTCAGTGTATTTGTTTTTACAATGGTATAGCCTAATTTAGTTGCACAGTATATTACACACAGCACAAGGAAGTTTTAAACAAATTTTGTTTGTAATATTCATGTAATTTACATGAATACTTACCAAGATGGACATTTTGATATTTTGTGTGCAGGATTTAAGAAATTATCTGTTCATGTTATGGAGGAAAGCACAGTGCATGTAGGGAGTGTGGCCTCAATAGCCCTGCAGTAAGCAGTGTGCTGTGTGCATGTGATTGAGCA
>NW_015536698.1:236705-238343 GCF_001515605.1 Sinocyclocheilus anshuiensis | reverse complement strand
AAAATTAGACGACAAAGAATTAACTTGACGGAGCTCAAACTCAAAACACATGGCAGCAACAAACAGGAAGTGACGTGTTTAAAGTGAGGTATATTATCTCACCTAAATGTTTGTTCCAGTCTATGGTTTGTTCAGTCAGTGTATTTGTTTTTACAATTGTATAGCCTAATTTAGTTGCACAGTATATTACACACAGCACAAGGAAGTTTTAAGCATAATTTTTTTGTAATATTCATGTAATTTACATGAATACTTACCAAGATGGACATTTTGATATTTTGTGTGCAGGATTTAAGAAATTATCTGTTCATGTTATGGAGGAAAGCACAGTGCATGTAGGGAGTGTGGCCTCAATAGCCCTGCAGTAAGCAGTGTGCTCTGTGCATGTGATTGTGCAATGTGTAGGGTATAAATTAAACTGAAATTGCATTAAATCTGGTTGTTTTAACCAAGATTATGCTGCAAGATTTTTTTCTCAACTACATTTAAGTCCCCAGTTCCTGCAATTTTGCAAATTTCCAGTTTATTCCCATTAATTCCCATGGAACATTTCCAGTCTTGAAAATTCCCAGAATTTTGCAACCCTAGTTATTACACTGTAAGAAAAATATCTAGAAAAAGGTATTAGTTATTTTCCAGGACATTATCCGTTATCCACTATTCATTATCCATTGTAACCCTGTAACCCAAAAACACAAAATGCAATGCGTAATTTAAAATGCAGGTAAAAAAACCGGTAAAAAAAACTCTGAAAAATCAATACGGAAAATTCCTTCATATAGTAGATTGTGACCCATTTTTACAGATATTTTACAGAGTGTAGCATACTAACTAACTGCTAATACACTGCTTAAAACTATAATTGTTCAGAATGTGTAGTTTTACTAGTTTACCAGCTAATAATAATAAAAAAAATGTATTGTAATTGTTCAAAAATGTAAGTGTTCAATAATTCATTGTATTTAAAAATAGTTATTTATATTTGAATATTATATTAATATTATATATATTATTTTATGAACAAATCTAAATTAACACAAAAAAAATTTGTTACCTGAGATTTTATGTAATTTTGCGTCATAATTACGTAATAATGTCATCGTGCAATGACATCACCATGTCATTTAGCAACTTTTAGCAACAAATCGACCTTCCTTTAACAACTTCCCCTGAAAATTAGTTGGCAACACTGAACGAAACACTGCTGTGTGTTGCTCGGAGACACACAACAGTTCTGCTGTGGCTTTGATCGGAACTATTTTCGTCAGCAAAAACAGTCAATATTTTGACTAAAATCTAAGTCACTTCATTTTAAAGGGGTCATATGATGCTGCTAAAAATAACATTATTTTGTGTATTTGGTGTAATGAAATGTGTTTATGTGGTTTAAGGTTCAAAAACACATTATTTTCCACATACTGTACATTATTGTTTCTCCTCTATGCCCCGCCTTTCTGAAATGCGTCGATTTTTACAAAGCTCATCGGTCTGAAAAGCGAGGTGTGCTCTGATTGGCCAGCTATCTAGAGCGTTGTGATTGGCCGAATACCTCAAGCGTGAGACGGAAATGTTAAGCCCCTCACCATACTGTGATGCCGTGTCCCGGCCGGAGTGACGAGACAAAAACATTAAAGTCCA
>NW_015536698.1:235460-235755 GCF_001515605.1 Sinocyclocheilus anshuiensis | reverse complement strand
AAGTGTTCTGGAACAGTGTTGTAAATACAACTTAACCACTGATTTCTAGTCGTGTCCTCTTTTGGAAGGCCAAACAAAGTAGTTTCGCTTAACAGCGTCACCAGCGTCACACACCACGGCCTTGAGTGAGCAGAGGCCGGAGGCCTAGAGTGAGCCGCGGCGCGGAGGCCGGAGCAGCGGCGGGCGGGCTTGAGAACGGGGCAGCCGGCGGATTCGACGAAGGAGCGGCCGGAGGGCTTGTGGCAACCACATGTGACGACCCCGGGCTGGACTCCGCTCCTCCCCGGGGGAAGCC
>NW_015536698.1:231745-235186 GCF_001515605.1 Sinocyclocheilus anshuiensis | reverse complement strand
AATATCTCTTTGGATTTGAGACTTTAGTCTTTGCAACTTTACAGATCTTCTTTATGCACCAAGAGCTTGTAACAATCCAAAGAGAAAGGAAAAATTGAAATCGCATCATATGACCCCTTTAAACTTCTTGTTTATTGAAATACTATTGTATAAAATCAGTCACATTGCAATCGTGTTGATATTGATATTCAGGGAAACATCATGGCCGTCCGTATAATGTTGCTTACCTAAATCATATTTTGTAAATATCTTCTTTTTTTTTTCTACCGCAGTATGCATCTATAAATTTCTGTGAGTTACTTTGTGTGTGCTGTCTTTCTCACACACTCCCTCAGGCTGTGCAAGCCTCATCTGGCATGACATAAATACATTATCAGTCGCCGTTTACACTGAATTCAATTAAAATTAGAATCATTCTCACGCGAAACGACATGTTTACACGCGACTGTGAGTGTGCGCGTGGCTGTGACGTCATTGCCGGCGCCGCTGGCAATAAAAGGATCGGCTCGGTCAATTGGTGCATCTCTACTGAAGACTACTGGAGACTTTGCTCCATTCTGTAAGCAAATACATTTTGTGGTTTTAGCAGTAAAAATTATGCTAGATCTTTAGCTCGACCTTCTGATTGTTATATCTCCTGGGTCTTCATCCCTTTTCAGGACAAAATATATTGTATAATATAAGGTTTCTTGAAGCATCTTGGAGACATTGCAACAGTTCTTCTGGATTTAATCTGTCTGAGATTTTCTGTTCCTTCTTTTCTTGCACTCTATTTCAGTCTCTTTCTTTATGTTTCTGTGTTCAGCTGTCTGGTTTTAGTTCTTCTCTCTGTAATAGAGAGGATTCGTCTCCCTTGTGTTAACTGAAGCCTCTCAGTGTCAGCTCACAACAGCATTCCAATGAACTGTGAGAGAGGTTTGGTGTGACGTGATTTTCGATTGGCTCTGATGATTTATGTTTACTCTAATTATATCAGACTGCACACTAATAGGAGCAGCGAAGAAACCGATCCGGTTATCAAGATCAGATCCTGTTATTAATATAAGCATGCCTGACGACTCACTTAACAATATGTTTGCCTACATGGCAGTGTTTGTGTGTCTGACTAGAAAAGGTAGGCCTGTCTGTGTTTTATTTAACCGATACTCTTTGCTGTGACGGCTGACAAGTTTATGTCATTGCTGTAACAAGCGTGTAAACATCTCAAAATGCACAGCCAAAAAGGACCTTTAGGACATCAAAGCTGTTGTGATGAAGGTGACTCTTCTCTGAATTGCTTTGTGTTTTCTTTTTGATTGGCCACTCGAAACTGTGCAGCTACCGTTTGACAAGTTTCCTCCTTCGCCCCCAAACACGACCACAATACGAGCCCTTTAATTCATCAGTAATTCTGACACAATAATAAGCCCTCATCTTGAGCAGACATTCTGACAAGATGATAAAAGAAAAACAGATAAAAAAAATGCCCTAATGCTGTCTAAAAAAAACCCTGATTGTCTGATCTAAGACCAGATTTCCAAAGTCCTCATCCTGTCCTCATTTTAACAATGCGGGTGGTTTAAATCACGTTGATCAAGGCAAACAGCAAATATCTCTGAACATAAAGCCAAATGCAAATATAGCCACCAGGTGGCATTGTTGCCACATGACAATCTGAGCAGACATTATCTACTCGGACTGGAAATGCCAAAGCTGTTGCTTGCAGGGACAGTTGTCTTCTCCATTGGACCGGAGGCACTGCTTTCAGTTTCTATATGTGGCTCACTTGCACATCAGAGTCAGACCCCCAATGTTTTGGGCCCTTCCTCATGTGCAAAGAAACAGAATCACGTCCCATTATGCTTACACATCATTTTGCTCTGCAGAAGCACTGCAGTACTGTGCACCGCAGATAGACACACACACACACACACACAATCTCTTGTTCTTTTTTTATTTTATTTGAATGATACTATCAGGGGGCACAACCAGAGGGATTTTCAATTTCAGCAAGGTTACTCTTAAATTGGTCCAGGGTCCATTGCTCGCACTCATTCAGAATTAATAACGGTGGGTTTGATGGATGCTCAAGGGGGCCAAACAAAGCTTTTTTTTTTGTTAAAAACGCTCATATTAGGAAAACTTTAATACCCGCAGAGAAGCAATCCTACATGTTTTTTTTTGTAGTGGGAGTCACTGTATGAGTGAACGAAGGCATTCAGTTGGATATTTTGAAGGACGAAGAGTGAAGTGGTGGTCCGTTACTGCATTTTCAGTCACTAACCTCACAGATTCTGAAAAACTCCATGAAACTCTCAACTGAATTTGATCCCCTACAGAATTTCAAAGGTTTAGCAAAGCAGGTCTAACTGCTTACATTTAATTTGACACTGGGAATGCTAAAATGCCATGGAATGAAGGGAAAAATCTACAGCATGCCTAATCCAATCTTAAAATCAACTTTAATCTTCAAGGACACACACTTCATATAACTGCTGCTCAGCTATCTCTCTCTTCATGGTTTATGTAAAATAACTTCAAAAGATTTCACATCAACAGATCTATCTAGGAGTGTATTAAGGGGAAATTAGTAGTGCTGTGTTCAAAATATCGATACGACGATGTATCGTCACAGAGATTTGACGATACGAGTATCGATACAGCTGGCCCTGTATCGATATTGTGGCACGTGTGCAGCAGTGGACCACGCTTAATTTGTTTAAAATTGAGTAGAAAAGTGCGAGGTTTCTAAAAAATAATGAATAGAGCATAGTATATAGGCTACAGCAAGGTTTAATCTGGCTGCAGAGGAACACAACCGGGGTTGCCCGATATAAAGAGACGTAATCTCCGAAAACAGAGAGAGAGAGAGAGAGAGAGGCTGTGTATGTATGAATTACCAGTTTTGCCGCGTTTCTCTATTAACAGTGAAGCTGTGGCTTTAATCCCTTTAGAAACAATGATGCTACCAGCTCCTTGGCTAAAGACATAAACCATCAATTCCGTTACGAGAGCGCTCTCTCTCTCTCTCTCTCTCTCTCTAGCTATATTAGAATAATATAAAATCTAAATAAACAAAATGGATCGGCATTAATCTGATATCCCCAATTAAATTTAAATAAACATGACAGATAGAATCAAAAAGACATTTAGGCTAACTCTGATAGAGTGATGTATATCGTAATAATTAGCAATTGACAGTGCAACGCCTGCATATCAATCTTGTTGTATCCTTATAATAATGGATACAGCACTGTGCATCCTGGCGATAACATAAGAAATGCAGGCTATTAAAAATAAATAAATAAATAAATAAAGCTTTGAAGTTGCCGGTATAGACGAAAACATCGCGGATGAATTTAGACATTAAAGTTTTTACATTGTAATGTAATGTAGGTCATCGTGTAGATATGTAATGTAGGTCAAAAACCCTACATGTACTGCGTTAGACTTCACTTAGAC
>NW_015536698.1:225530-230043 GCF_001515605.1 Sinocyclocheilus anshuiensis | reverse complement strand
AGTATATTATATTTTCCTTTTACAGCTGCAGACTGAGGAAGATCCTGAAACACACCAGCAAACCCTAAAACAGACAACAGTTTACAGATGTTTTTCAGTGGCAGCAGAACTATGACTAAACTTTTGGGTGAAACTTGTTTACTTTTTTCGTACTTTTATTACTTGTGGAAAAACTTGAAACAATTTTAAATAAGTATAAAGAATGGCATTGGTTTTGTACATTTAATTTTTGTTTAACGTTATTAATAAACATGTTGTTCAATTAGCATGTTTTTGTGTTTTGCTTTGGTACCGAAATTGGTACCGAGAACCGTGGATTTTCACTGGTATTGGTACCGAATACTGAAATTTTGGTACCGTGACAACACTAGGCACTATAGTAAGCAGTGTTTAATAAACAGCTGTTTTTCTAAATTCTGCTGAGGTGAAATTCAGTGCAGTCCTGTATCATGATACGCATTGTATCGTGGCCTCTGTATCGTGATAAGTATCGTATCGTGAATTTGCTGGTGATACACAGCCCTAGAAATTAGTATATTTCAGTGTAATAATACATCAGCTGAGAAGACATTAACAACAAACAGACAAATTAAGAATAAGAGACGTCTCTGTGTGTGTGTGTACATAACATGACTTTACGAAAATTACACAATGTTGTTTTTGTAGATAACCAATTGCCAACATACCTTTCTGAGAGCTTTTTTGCGAACCCGAAATCTGTCAATCGAATGTGCCCTTCATTGTCCAGCAGTATATTCTCTGGTTTCAGGTCTCTGTAGACGATTTCTTTGGAGTGAAGGTATTCAATGGCACACACAATTTCAGCTGAATAAAACATTCCAGTGCTGTTGCTGAAACGCCCTCGGCTGCGTAAATAGCTGAAGAGTTCACCACCATTCACATATTCCATTAACATGTACAGGAAACGATCATCATGGTGCGTCCAGAACCTGAGAAAGCATAATGCGTTACATGTGATTTGGTCATACAATAGTTACATATACATATGTATACTTGCCATATGCTTGTGACAAATGGGCTATACATAAAAAAAAAAAAAATGCATTACAAAAGCATAAAACAATTGTAAACAACCAATAATTACAGTAGGAACTCTAAGCTGAGGTCATGCCATAATGTCAAAAATCATGATATAGTACAGTGGTTCTCAACCTTTTTGACTTCAAGGCCCCACATTGCCCATAAATATATTCAAAGGCCCCATGACTTTTCTAGTTTTCAGAGAGTTACTGGATAAATATTTTTTACAAATATTTTTTACTCACAATTTCTACCTGATAAAATATTTTAAAACTTGGCATAATTACAAAAATGAATATTCATTATGAAAATGCCCATGGAGTTATAAGCTTGCATTAATCTTTGAGACTTTTCCAGGTCTATAAATCGCACTTTTAAAATTAGGGCACTTTCACACTAGCACATTTTGTGCGCACCTGGGTTCGATTGACGTCAGAGTTCGGTACGTTTGGCTAGTGTGAAAGCTGTCATGCGAGTGCGGGTGCGCACCGGGGAACCGAACCCGAGACACGGTTCGCGTTAATATGAAAGCAACACGGACTCGGGTGCACACTTGTTCAGGAAGTAAAGTAACATGCCCATGCGTTTTAGCCAATTACAATGTATTTTCTTCAATAAAACACATATAAGTGATGATAGTGTTGCTGATTTACCTAGGATTCGAGCGAGAGTGAGCAGCAGTGTATTCGCGTGTAGCAACTGCAATCAGAGTGGCAAATGAATGGTAATCCGCTGTCTCCTCAAAATAGCCGTCTACATGCGACGCACATACAGTAAACCCATATGTCATTTACTCTGTTGTGCATAATAGCACCAAATGAATTAAAAAACACAATATATTGACGCACGTTCTGTTTTCTATCATACGTTGTGCACGTTTGTGATGATGTAAGATGAAGAGTGTGAAACCAGATCAACGCTGCAGGGGGTGCCGGGAACTATCGCACTCGGGTTCGAACCACAGCAAATGAGCCCAGTGTGAAAGCCACCTTAGACTACCTCATATATCCTGGCTTTTCAAGACCATGCGAACCTACTTCAAAAAATTAAAAAATTATTAAAACAAATAAATTAAATTAAATTAAAATACAAAAAATAAACCAACAACTAAAACAAACATAAGAAATATCTTTTTTTTTTTTTTTTAAGGTCCACTAACCACTGGTATAGTATAGATTATTATCTATTCTCATTACATTCCTGTAAGAGCGGGCGTGGTAAATTTAATGTGTCCGGTTTCATTCGCTTCCAGCTATTTTTAACTGAACAAAATAGCTCTTTTTGCTGCTTGATATTTCAAACTGGTGTTTCTTGCCATATTATTTTAATGTACTGTCTTAATTATAAACACATTGGTGTGTAGCGCAAACAGTTTTACCATTTACTGCATTTTGTCATTCTTCTCGTTATTACCCTACAGCAGCTAATGAAGCGGAAATCTCGCAAATTCACAGAAAACCGCTTACTTCCACATTGAAAAGTGAGGTGGATCGTTAAAAATATTTAATTTAAAAAATTTAAAGATAACAAATAAGTTTAAAGATAGAGAAAACTTTAAAGATGATTGTAGAAGGCCAAACGATATTTGATACATTGATATTTTTGGTTAAGTATGTTGAAATGTTTATACAGATCATAACTTATTGTATTTTTTATGCGATTTTCATTTCTGTTGTAGCCTATATGTTAATGTTGTGTAGTGTTCACTTACAGTCTGACAAGGAACGGATGGTTCACCTCCGTCAGAACCTCTTTCTCATTATGTACGTGTTGCTCCTGCTTCAGGCGAATCACATCTGGGATTTTCATCGCTTTCAGAGCAAAGAAACCTCTTGTCTTTTTATCCTTCACCAGAAAAACCCTTCCAAAGGTTCCTGTACCTGAAACAATGTGAAATATTGACATAAGGAGAATGGCACCAATCCAGAAATCAATGTTAAAATACTTTCTTCATCCACAGTGAACCCAAAATATATGGACACTCAAGTTATACTAAAACATTTTTTTTCTTCCCAATGTCCAAAGGAAACCATCAAATCTATAAATTATTTTGTGATGACCATTTTATCCTCCTTTCAATATTATCTGAGAGTATAGAAGCATGTTTGTGTTTTGTCTCTCCACAAATACCCGTTGACCACAGATGAATGGCACTCAGAGAATGGAGAGTGGAACTCTCAAAGACGACCCTTCTCAAAGAAGTCTTTGATTTCTACTGTACGGGGACATGGGTTTCAGTGGGTAATAGATCTTACGCTACACACTATTGATCAATGGTGACAGAGAGAGCTCTCAAGCTGAAAGAGCAGGGCACCTTGAACCACCCACCAAATTACAGGCTACTCAGTCTCACCGGAGTGCTGTTACAAGCCTGACAGGTCAATACCAACAGGAGACAACTCAACAGGCTATTTGGACCTATTTCTATTATATGCTCTTAGACTTCACACTAAATGCTTAACTAGTCCTTGATTAAACCAAACATGATCTTATAGTATTGTAAAAAAAAAAAAAAACCTGACAGACATGCCCATGAATGTGTACACTAAGAGCTGGTGAACTCTGCGGGTACTATTAGCACTCAGGTCAAGAGGCGGAAAAGCACAGTTCTGGAGTGGCCGTTGTTGGGTTTAAGGGGCATGAAGTGGATCAAGGAGCCATGAGATACTGAAGAGAGGTTTGTGTTCTATTTGATTAACCCAGCTTTGGCTTGAGAAAGATTTCTTACTAGTGTTGTCACGGTACCAATATTTCAGTATTCGGTACCAATACCAGTGAGAATCCACGGTTCTCGGTACCAATTTCGGTACCAAAGCAAAACACAAAAACATGCTAATTGAACAACATTTTTATTAATAACGTTAAACAAAAATTAAATGTACAAAACCAATGCCATTCTTTATACTTATTTAAAATTGTTTCAGGTTTTTCCACAAGTAATAAAAGTATGAAAAAAGTAAACAAGTTTCACCCAAAAGTTTAGTCATAGTTCTGCTGCCGCTGAAAAGCATCTGTAAACTGTTGTCTGTTTTAGGGTTTGCTGGTGTGTTTCAGGATCTTCCTCAGTCTGCAGCTGTAAAAGGAAAATATAATATACTTAAGTAAAGCAATGGGCTAAGTCTGACATAAGATCACTGACACCAGCTAAAATATAACTTTTCAGTAAATAAGAAACCTCAGCTTTTATAATAAATTTAGATAAGATTTCATATATTAAAAGAACCGGGTTGACCGGATACTCGGTACCACAGGTACTTAAAAAAACCTGGTACCGTAACGTTTAAATTTTTTTAGTACCGACTTGGTACCGAAATACCGGGTCTTTTGACAACACTACTTCTTACCTAGACACCTGTGACAGAACAAACACCCCTGCTATTTAGACTGATGTTACCACTAGAGCCCGACCGATATGTTTTTTTTGGGGCCGATACCGATAGCGATATTAGGGAGTAAAAAAAAGGCCGATATC
>NW_015536698.1:207751-225511 GCF_001515605.1 Sinocyclocheilus anshuiensis | reverse complement strand
GATTACTAGCAGAAGACACTAACCAGTTTTAAATTCCAGTTGCGCAGATGGGGCACGTTGTATCACTGCGTTACAATGTGCTATTCTATGACATTAGCGAAGTAATTTACACTATTTACTTTAATTAATTTTAATGAGAAAAAACGAGAAACAGGTGAATAAAGACTGACAGTCAATGTTTAATGTTTAGAAGGTCGCCAGTAGCAAACAATGGAGCACGCTCTGCTGGACAAACTAAGTAATTACACCATTTCAAGCATTTTATCTGCATTATATGTTCTGTAAAAAAAAATTTCATATCGGCGGCATATCGGCGACAGGCTCATATCGGCCGATAATACCGGCAAAACAATATATCGGTCGGGCTCTAGTTACCACAGATGATATATATATATATATATGACCTGTAAATGAGAAATGATGGATTTTGATTTACACTAGCGTTCAAAAATGTGGGGTCAGTAAGATATTTAACTTTTTTAATACTTTGAATTAATTTTAATTAGGGCTGTCACTAACAATTATTTTGGTAATTGAGTATTTGGTCAATTATTTTGAAAATTAATTGAGTACTCAGATTTTTTTAAATAAATGACTTACTTAAATACATATATAATAGCAATGAGGCAATAATAATCGGCTCAAATAAAATATCAAAAGCAAGTAATTGTATGGTTTTAGTGAACAAAACATTTAAAATAGTCTACATATTGTAATAAAACAATATAATCATAACTTGTGTACATTATGTATTATATCAAATGCCTGCAGAGGCGCCAACGGCTTGACGATTACACTTTACAGCGCAATCTAATAAAAAAGTTTAATATTGACTAAACATTTAATTCAAATGTCCACTTAATCTTTAATATTTGGCCATATTGCTATTGTGATTTTTAAATGTTTGTAATATTCTGTGCAGCCTTAGAAAATTGTCTAATAATGATTTTCGTGGATTCTCGTCCGTGGAACGCGCCACTTACGGTATTTTGCCAGTTAATCGACACAGGCAAAATGCAATCGAGGATTTTTTTAATAGGCTAATCGACTACTTAAATTTAATGGTGGAGACGTGACAGCCCTAATTTTAATTAATACTTTTATTCAGTAAAAAAGTATTACATTTATAAAAAAAATTTATAATAGCTAATATAATAATATACAATTAAACAATACAACAACAACACTTAATTAAAAGTCTCACAAAATTAGTCTTTTAGTCTTTCAGTTTGATATTTGATAAAAATTCTAATAATTTCCCAGATGAAACTTTTCTAAAAATATTATTAATGAAATTGCTGAATACACCCGTTGTCTAATAACTTTTTTAATTATTTAGGTTAAGAATCTAAATTAATTAACCTAAATTTAAATTAATTTAATCTAGTACTGAGACTCATGGCTCTTCCATGTACAGAAAAAATGCAAGGGTAAATGTCATAAGACAGAGTTAGATTTCAAGAAACAAGAAAAAAAAATATTAGAAGCAAATTGATTAATGTTGTACTGAAAAGCAGTAGAGCTCCGCTCTTTTTGTAACAGGGTAGGTAGTTTCAGGTTACCTACATTTCCTTGTAGTTGCACTGTTATGAGTTACGAGCTACGATACCCATGGAATTACTGACATGGAATGCAGGCATTTAACACATTTACCTCACACAAAGAATCTTTGTTCAGAGACCACTGAGTTGACATGGTTACACAAGCATGGAAGAAAACAAATGCCTTAGCTGTCAGAAGGGAGGGAATGGGACTGGTAACATGTGAAGCAAGGCACCTGATGACACATTATTAGATCATGTTTCCTGCCTGTTACAGGGACATCTTATTCAGCTGGCAACATACAATACCTCAACTGATGACTCGATCGGAATGAAAAGCTTTCATGTAAACCTCAATCGATTCGAATGAGCTTGTTATGAATGATCAAAAATTTTGATCGGATTGAAAGGAGTGGTGTAGACCAGGGTTTCCCAACCACTGTGCCGCGGCACACTAGTGTGCCATGACAGGTTGTCAGGTCTGCCATGGAAATTTATCATTATCATTATTATTATATTTAGTTATTATTATTATTTTGAATCAATGCTATTGGTCATCTTTATGTCCGTTTGTGGGTTTTACAAATATTTAACCAATGAAAAGCATTCAAAAGAGCTTGTGAGTAAAACTCGTAACGCCATTGGATCCTCAAACTGTCAGTGAAACCTCGTAACTCCAGTCTGGAGACAGATCTCTGCCCGTTCGTGATGCAAGGGTAAATAAAGAACTGACGTTTGAATAAGTACAGTGTTTTCTTTACTCAAGAAACACTGTCAATTAAGGCTAATTTTTTATTTATTTTTAATTTGTGTGTGTGTTTGAAGAGCGGAGAAGAGCTATGTTTTTCATATATCCTGTGCATAGCGCTTTATCTTTTATATCATGACATTTTGGCCAAAAGTATTCAACAACAAAAAAACTGAGCGTCCATATAGCTACAATAAACTTTATAACCTGTAAGCAAATGTAATGCGATGCACTCACTGCCTCACATGCGGCTGTTATAATGACGGACAAAACACATATTGCCGTCATTTGCTGGTCAAAAACCTCTGATCATATATAAAATTGTCTGATCATATATAAAGCCATAATACCAACTCTGATTACGTCAGACAGCGACGATATGTAAATTTGTTGTTTTATCATCACCAACGACACAAGGGCACCTATGACCTTGTGTTTCTACCTGACTTAAGTTCAAGTTTCACATTAAATGGGAGTGCTACTTTTAATATAATATCCAGTTTCAATATGCCATTTGAAGCAATTGCATGTTTGTTCAATTTTGCTATATTTCAGTACTTTAGTGGTGTGCCATGGAATTTTTTACTGATCAAAACTGTGCCATGGCTAAAAAAAGGTTGGAAAACACTGGTGTAGACATAAAATAATTCAATCAACAGGAAAAAAAAACAACTACTAATGTAAACACTTGAATATGACTATGAATATGACTGCATATCTTCTCAATAGGATTCAAAAATACTTTCCAAACATTTACAATAAGAATACATTACAATATATTTATAATAAGACTTCTGTTTTTGTTTTAATTCATACAAAACTGCATATATTTATTTACGACTTACAAACTGGTCAACTGAATTTTAACTATATAATATTTGCTAAAAAAAAAAAAAGGCTAAAAAGCACTTCTGACTTATGCCAGCTTTCTTTTTCTATCTAAACTAATTATACTACAATTATACTGTGATATTAGGTGACATTATAGCTGTGGCTTTTTCCAGTTCTGATCACAGTGACTAGGGCTTTTTGGGGTTCATAAGCAGAACTTCAGAATCTGAAACTGAATTGGATTCATTTGAATTCACAAAAAGTTAATGTCTTTAATTCAATTATTTATCTGTAAATAAAAATAAATAAATACATGGAAAAAAAAAATCTTTCTAATACCCAACTACTTAAAAATGGCACAGTTCATTTCATAAATAAAATAAAATACAGACCAAAGGACAATATTTATTCATATTTCTTAAGAATCAAACAGCCGTGGGAAAGATGTTTACTTTCAAGAGCAATAACTAAATCACCATATATTAAAATAAATCAACAAACAAACAAAAGTTGTAAGAACTTCACAAAACAGGCAACAGCAAATTTATAGGTAAGGATGGTCTTGCTGATGGTTTTAATTATGCATTTTGACTCTAGAACTGCAGCTTGAAATTACAACTGAGGCCTGATTAAAATGCAAAGTCAGGTTATAAAAATTTGATATGAATGGACACTTAATTTCCATCAAGGTCTACCCTTCCGTTGTGTTTTTAAAGGCTATTCGACTCTTTGGTGCTTTGAAGGACTGATCAAGTGAAAATTAAGCTCTGAAACAATAATAAAAGAAGAAATATGAGCTTTCTGTCTACTGCACAGCCTGCATATAGCATAGTTTAAATTCTCTTAATTCAGAGCTTGAGAAGTTGCTTGTTACAGTGATTTTATCGCAGTTAAAGGGAACACAATGTAAGACGCCAATTACATTTTTTTTAAATGATAATCACAATTATTCTAATAAATAAATCTCATTGGTCATAATTTCATTATAGATTGCTGTAGGGATGAAGTATTCTGGTTCCCTGAACAAAAAAAAAAAAACAATAAGATGTTTTCTATAGGCTTTGGGGTTATTGCAATAAGCTCTGTGACCAACAAAAGTCCATGATTCTTAACCTAAATGATTTGTTCATCAAAATCTTCACAAATAAACAATTTTCAGGAGATGTAAAAAGCTAAAGTTAGGGGCTATAAACAACTACACCACAATTGCATGACTACAACACCACAGTCACTAAGCTCTTTTATATACAGTGGAGGTCAAGTTTAGAGAACAACATATCATTTCCTAAATTTCAAGGTCACGCCTTAGTCCTATTTGAAGTTAATTAATTCATTGTAAAAAAAAATAATGAAAATAATTTTATTCTGAAGCACAGTATAAAAAACGTAAATGAGATATTTGTAAAAACTCTCTGATCAAAATTAGAGAACACTTTCAGATACATCTAATTTATTGGTGTTATTCTGGCACCTGACGCTAATTTCTTAAATTATATGACAAACCCTGTTTGACTGGAAGCATTCATCTAATTTTCATTGAGATTTCAAGATGGTGGACTGCTCTCAGGTGAAACCCTGCAACAGGAGGTTATCCAAAGGGATGACCCTTTCAGCAATTGCAAGAGAAGTTGGTCATTCCAAATCTGTGATTTCTCGAATACTGCAGGTTTACAATGACACTAATTCATTCAAGTCCCCCAAAAAGGCTGGTCATCTACATAAGACAAATACATGAGAAGACAGCAGATACCTCCCAGTTATTGCTGTTAATCAGGCATCTGGTGCTAATTTCATTAATTATATTTCAAACCCTATTTAACTGGCAGCATTCCTTTAATTTTCACTGAGATTGAAAGATGGCGGGTTGCTCTAAAGTGACTGAAACCCTGCGACAGGAGGCGGTCCAGATGAAGGCCAAAGGGACGACACTTTCAGAAACTGGTCGTTCCAAATCTGTGATTTCTTGAATATTGCAGCTTTGCAATGACTCTAATTCATTCAAGTCCCCTAAAGACGCTGGTCGTCCACTTAAGACAAATGCACGAGAGGATAATGCAGAGACTCTCAATGGGGAATCGGTTCAACACTGCAGCTGGAATTGCTTGCCAGTTCAGCACTGAACAGAATAAGCACCAGTCTCGGCACGTTGAAGAGAAGTCAGACTGAAAGCGCACTCTGCAGTGACCAAGCCTCTTATTAGCAGAAAGAATAAAAGGCTAGGCTCACCTTTGCAGGGGAGCATGTTGTGTGGAGAGAGAAGAACTGGTCCAAAGTTTAGTGATGAGAGCAAGTTTAATTTATTCAGGTCTGATGGGAAATATTTTGTTTGGCGTCAAACTGAGGAAAGACTGAAGCCCAAGTGCATAAAGAAGTCAGTGAAAGGTGCAGGAGGAAGTGTCATGGTTTCTCGTGTCATGGGCTTTATCAGAACCTCATTGAGCAACATGCAGTACCTTCCCTGCAAGCATCTCCCAATCAGCCTTCAATTTTCATGCAAGACAATGTCCCCGTCACACTGCAAATCGGGTAAAGTAGTTCCTTGAAGCTAAGAACACAGGAATAATGAAATGGCCGGCCCAGAGATCTAAACCCAACTGAAAATCTCTGGAAAATCCTTACAGTTACCGAACTATGGAAGAGAGCGGAAGAAGAGTGGACCAAGATCACACCAGCGCAGTCTGAGAAACTAGTGATGTCCTGCAGCCGCAGATATGCTGTATTTAATCAAAGCAAAGGTCTTAAAATTCCTACAAATTTGTGACAGCTGTAAACCTCCAAAATGTTAATTGTAATCTTTTTTCGTGCTACAGTGGTTAGTGTTCTCTAATTTTGACCACTGTGTTTTCAACAAAATAAAGGTTTTTGTTGAAATGCCTTGGTTATTTTCTCAAACATGTTAGTATAACAGTGGTATAGCCCCAGTTAATATTCCTTCAAATTTTGAGCGATGAAGATTACAACAATATTTCAGACAAAATCAAGTATTTATTGATTGTTCTCTAATTTTGATCTTTGCTGTGTGTATAATATACATACATATATATATATATATATATATATATATATCTATCAGAGATTGCAATTTTCTTGGCCGATTCCGATTTCCGTTTTTTTTGTAAGTGTGACCTGCCGATACCAATTTTTGCCCAATTCCGTTTTTTTTTTAATAATTGACAGCATATACAAACAAAAATCTATGCAAATGTCAATGCAAAACATTATTTGCATAATAAAATAAATTATTAAACATTACAATTCTCCAAATCTGGACTAAGTTACAGATGTTCTCTCACTTAAACAACTCTCAAAATAAAGTGCTCTGTAACTGGAAAGAAATATAAATAACAATTAACTTAAAATTAGTTGCTGTATGTAACAAAACAGATGTCATTTCCCACTATGTTTATAAATGGATAAATCATCCAAGTGGATGCTGCACACTGGTGGTGGTTGAGAAGAGAACCCCCATATGATTGTAAAGCGCTTTGGGTGTACAACAATACACAATAAAGCGCTATATAAATGCATCATTCATTCATTCATTCATTCAAATGATCATTCATTCATTCATTTTTCCCCCAACATTATTAAATGTGTAATTTTTCACATCAGATTCTTATATTGTTTCAATTAATTCAGTTACAATAATAAGAAAATGTATTGTTTTTGTCACGGTTCATGGGTCCGTGCGGTCCTTTTGCGTCTTGTCATGTGTGTGGGTGTACGTCATTCATTAGCAGTGGCAGCTGGCGCTCTATCAGAGCGTGCCAGCTGCAACTCATTAGCGCTGCCTTTATAAGGACTCCATGTTCAGTGTGTGTTTGTCGGTTCATTAATTCATGTCCTGTCTTCCTGTCAGTCTTCGTGTTTTCTAGTTGCGCCTAAGCCCGGTTTGGAGTTCGTCAGCTCTCACCTTTGGTGTGTTCGCGTGGAGTGGAGATAGCTGCTCGGGAGGTGCCCTGATCTCGACCGAGATAACCTGGGAATTCATCCCGTCTCTGTCTATTGTGGGTTCTAAATAAACCTTATTGCACTTGGATCCTGAGTTTCATTCCCCGTAACAGAACGAACCGACCAACGGAATGGATCCAGCGAGTGCGGGAGAACTCAGAGACTTTTTATCTAATAGTAACATCCGCATGGAACGTCCAGAGAACCAGATGGTGGCTACAGGACGGGCCGTTCAGACCCCGATCACTCAAGTTTCAGAACTTACCACCCAGTTCCAGCATCTGAGGGCAGAGACAGGTGCGGACCAACGACCCACCGTGCCCGATCCACCTGTTCCACCATTTCCGATCATTCACACCCACGAGCCTCGTCTACCCTCTCCAGCCATTTATTCTGGGGAACCCCAGTTATGTCGTTCATTTCTGGCCAAATGTTCACTATACATTTCCCTTCAACCATCATCGTTTCCGACGGAGGAGGCGAAGGTGGCGTTTGTGATCACGTTGCTCTCGGGACGGGCCGCCAGCTGGGGAACCACTGTATGGGAAAAGAAACTTCCTTGTTGTGATTCTTTCCAGGCATTTTCCGAGGAACTACGGAAGGTGTTTGACCATGCCGCTTCTGGCAGAGAGGCAGCACGGCTTCTCGCAGAGTTGCGTCAGGGGGACAGTACGGTAACGGACTATTCTATTGAATTTCGTACATTGGCTGCAGAATGTGGGTGGAATTCAGCGGCACAGTGGGACATGTTTTTGTTTGGGCTTTCGGACCCTGTCAAAGACGAATTATATTCGTCGGAATTACCTACCGGCCTGGATGAACTCATAGCTCTGGCCATTCGGGTGGACACCAGACGACGGAGGCGGGGCCAACAAGGACTCCGAGAACGGCCGCCCCCCTCTCAGAGTTCCTTGCCATTTGTCACTGATCAGACTGTGTTTTCCCTTCCAGAGCCCGAGCCCATGCAGATGGGAAGGTCTCGTCTGTCGTTGCAGGAGAAGCAGAGACGCAGGACAAATGGGCTGTGTTTGTACTGTGGCACTGCCGGCCACATCGCAATGCGGTGTCCAGTAAAATCCAGCACCCATCAGTAGGTAAGAGGTTACTGACGGGTGAGATTACGATGAACAAATCCTCTTTTTCGGTCACTCATCTTCCGTGAATACATCAAGTCCGCCAAGAGATTGAACTCTAGGCAGGCCCGGTGGGCTCTTTTTTTCGGCCGATTCGATTTTTCCATTTCTTACCGCCCAGGTTCTAAGAACATCAAACCGGATGCGTTATCCCACATTTTTGATCATTCGGAGCGCCCATCTCTTCCCGACCCCATTATACCAAAGAAACGTTTTATTTCTGCGGTCACGTGGGAGATCGAGTCGAAGGTCCGCACGGCCTCGCAAGGGGTAACGCCCCCACCCGGGTGCCCACCGGGTCGGTTGTTTGTGCCAGAGTCTGTAAGGTCCGACGTCATCCGATGGGCTCATTGTTCCAAGGTAGCCTGTCATCCTGGGGTGAATCGTACCATGTTTCTTGTTAAACAACGGTTCTGGTGGCCAGGTATGGCTCGGGACATTCGTCTATTTGATTTGGCCTGCTCAATCTGTGCTGTTTCTAAGTCTTCCAATCGACCCCCCGCTGGACTCCTTCAGCCGCTGTTAGTTCCTTCGAGACCCTGGTCCCATATTACGTTAGATTTTGTTTCGGGTCTCCCCCCTTCCCAGGGGAACACGGTGGTTTTGACCGTGGTGGACCGCTTCTCGAAGGCAACTCATTTCGTCCCTCTGCCCAAAATACCCTCAGCCAGAGAAACAGCGGTTGCTGTAATTGACCACGTTTTTCGTTTACATGGCCTCCGGGTAGACGTGGTCTCTGACAAGGGGCCGCAGTTTGTGTCCAAATTTTGGAGAGTTTTGTAGATTGTCGGGGGCGACGGTTAGTCTTTCTTCTGGGTTTCATCCCCAGAGTAATGGTCAGACGGAGAGGGCCAACCAAGATTTAGAACGAATGTTGCGATGTTTGGCTTCTCAGAACCCCTCCTCGTGGAGCCAGCAACTCTCATGGGTTGAGTACGCACATAACTCGTTACCAGTCTCAGCTACGGGTCTATCTCCGTTTGAGTGTAGTTTAGGGTACCAGCCACCACTTTTTCCCAGTATGGAATCCGAAGTCGCGGTTCCCTCTGCCCACGCATTCGTCCAGAGGTGCCGACGCACCTGGAGCAAGGCCAGGGTGACCCTCCTCCAGGTGGGGGCGCACGCCAAGGTTCAGGCCGATCGCCACCGGTCGAAACCTCCCGTTTACGTTGTCGGTCAAAAAGTGTGGCTTTCAACCAAGAATATTCCCCTCCAATCCGTCAGTAATAAACTTGCTCCAAAATTCATTGGCCCGTTTACTGTCACCAAGATTATTAGTCCGGTGGCAGTCCGCCTCAAACTTCCTCCAGCGTACAGGAGAATTAATCCGGCGTTTCACGTATCCAAAATTAAGCCTGTTTTTCATTCAGCCATTAATCCGCCGGCTCCGGTTCCTCCCCCGCCGCGGCTCGTAGATGGGGAACCAGCTTATTCGGTAAGACGTATTCTGGACTCAAGGCAGAGGGGATGAGGTTTTCAATACTTGGTGGACTGGGAAGGTTACGGTCCGGAGGAGAGGAGTTGGGTGCCTGCTAGGGACATACTGGACCACTCTCTTATCGATGAATTTAATCGCCAGGTAAGTCCTCCTGGGGACGCCAGGTTCATGGGTCCGTGCGGTCCTTTTGCATCTTGTCATGTGTGTGTGGGTGTACGTCATTCATTAGCAGTGGCAGCTGGCGCTCTATCAGAGCGCGCCAGCTGCAACTCATTAGCGCTGCCTTTATAAGGAGTCCATGTTCAGTGTGTGTTTGTCGGTTCGTTAATTCATGTCCTGTCTTCCTGTCAGTCTTCGTGTTTTCTAGTTGCGCCTAAGCCCGGTTTGGAGTTCGTCAGCTCTCACCTTTGGTGTGTTCGCGTGGAGTGGAGATAGCTGCTCGGGAGGTGCCCTGATCTCGACCGAGATAACCTGGGAATTCATCCCGTCTCTGTCTATTGTGGGTTCTAAATAAACCTTATTGCACTCGCACTTGGATCCTGAGTTTCATTCCCCATAACAGTTTTAATGAGTGAGTCATTTAGTCATTCATTCAACCGATTCGTTCAAACGGCTGATTCATTCAGAAACGAGGCAAGTGACTGTCTTTATGAATGGGCCACTGACTGAATGGGCCATTGACTCACTCGATTCGTTCAAAAACATGGATTCGTTCAGTAACGAAACACTGCTGTGTTGCTCGGAGACACTGCTGTGGCTTTGATTGGAACGATTTTCGTCAGCGAAATTGAGGAAAAACAGTCAATATTTTGTCTAAAATCTAAGTCACTTAATTTTAACTTCTTGTTTATTGAACTACTAATTTATAAAATCAGTGTCACATTGCAATTGTGTTTATGTTGATTTTCGGGGAAGCATTTTGGTCGTGTAATGTTGCTTACCTATATTATATTTTATAAGTATCTTTTTTTCTACCACAGTATGCATGCATCTGTAACTTTCTGTGAATTACTTTGTGTGTGCTGTTGCACTCATTTGTTTTGATATATATTATAAAATATATCAAATATCAAAAATAAACAGTGGGACTCACTTGATGGTTATGAAGTGCAGTAAGCCGTGAAAAAGAACTCAATCCTCTGCTCGCGCTGACTGACACACAGCCGAAGCACTCAGAAAGCGCCTCTCTCAGACAGCATGCAATCACGAAAACAGATCTCTTTCGTGCTTGAATGGTCAAATACGCACACAATTATGTCAAAATGCCCGTCGTGTGGAGTAATAATAATAATAATAATAATAATTTATTGTCATTGCTGTAAGAACAACAATATTACATTAGAGCATCAATCGACAGTGTAATTTCATAAGTGCAAATGTGTAGGAATGTAAACAGTGACATAATAAGGTCCAACATTATTAGCCATAGCACAGAATGTCAACAGGACAATACGACATTGCTAAGGAATACAATGTATAAGATAGAGAAACAGTAGTAACCAGAAAGATGTGTATTGTTGTGTGTGCTGCAGCAATGCAAAGTCCAGTTCACAGTTAATGCAACTGTTGAAGAATGGTGCATAATGGATACGAATTAAGTGGATGGAGAGGGGAACAGTGTTTATTCAGCAGTCTGACTGCCTGGGGATAGAGGCTGTTAGCCATTCTGGTGGTCCTGGCCTGAAGGGACCTGTACCTCCTACCAGAGGGCAACAGGTAGAACAAACTGTGTGCTGGGTGAAACCGGTCTTTTATGATGTTGTGTGTCCTAACGAAGGCAGCGGGAGGTGTACACAGTAGAAACCTCCGGGAGAACAGTGATTTTACCAGCAGTTTTCACCACCCTCTGAATCATCTGCTGTTCAGCTACAGTGCAGCTGGAGAACCACACTAGCAGTCCATAAGTCAGCACACTATGAATTGCACAATTGCAAAAATGTATCATAACTTCTGGGGCAGTTTGGCTCTTTTCAGTTTACTCGGGAAAAAGAGACGCTGCTGGGCCTTCCCTACAGCTAAGGTGATGTTATTGCCCCAGGACAGATCCTCCGACACAGTGAGACCCAGGAATTTAAAACTGTTTACCCTCTCTACTGCCTCTCTGTTAATGTAGAGAGGTGAATGTCCAGGATGGTTTAATTTGCAAAAGTCCACTATAATTTATTTTGTCTTTTTGATGTTAAGAGCCAGGTTATGCTTTTTACACCACCCTGCCAGTAGTTCAATCTCCTCCCTGTATGCCGTCTCATTGTTGTTTGTTATGAGGCCGAGCACTAGGGCTGTAGCACTTTGTGGCTTTTGTGAGAGGCAAAAATTAGTGGACAGGAAGGTAACTTGGAACAAGAACAAAAGACCATACACAAGTTTTAAAAAAAATTCTGCAACATGAAATTTGAGTTATTTGGAGAATAAACCCTCTTAAATGTCCCTATACATACTGGTGTGTGTGTGTGTGTGAGTGTGTGTGTGTGTGTGTGTGTGTGTGTGAGAGAGAGAGAGTGTGTGTGTGTGTTAGAGAGCGTGTGTGTGACCTACTGCCTCTCTGTTAATGTAGAGAGGTGAATGTCCAGGATGGTTTAATTTGCAAAAGTCCACTATAATTTATTTTGTCTTTTTGATGTTAAGAGCCAGGTTATGCTTTTTACACCACCCTGCCAGTAGTTCAATCTCCTCCCTGTATGCCGTCTCATTGTTGTTTGTTATGAGGCCGAGCACTAGGGCTGTAGCAATCGATTATTTTAGTAATCGAGTATTCTACAGATTATTCCATCGATTAATTGAGTAATCAGATAAGTCATTTTTCTTTACTAAATATGCAAGCGATAATAAGATAGAGCTCTTAAAATAAACAACTAATTTGTTTTCTTTTTAGAAAAATATGCAGAGGAAACACAGAAGCTGCATGGGATGAATTTCCCACACAGAGGGACATGAATGCATTTAACCTGCAGTTACAAATGCATAAATAATATTTTGTTATTTTAAACATAAAACATTGAATACTGATATTTAAAATTAATTTAAAATGGATGTGTATCAGTATATTGGATCCGTGCAGTTGGTCTTAAAGGGACAGCAGTCTAATTTACCTGCTGCTGTCTGTCATTATTAATGTTAATCACTCACTGCACTTGACTGAATCACTTTTGGATCTTTAAAAAGAATCAGTTCATGTCTGATTGATACAGTGAAGACTATGCAGTGTTTTATTTATACACTTTCAATCTATTCATAGATTATACACTATTCAATCTCTGTAATATTTCTTACCATATGTTAAATAAACCCACTGTAGCCTACTGTTGCTGAATAAATTAAAAGTTTAATGTATTTGTTATATTGTGTTTGTAATTTGCTAATTTTTATTATTTTTAATAACAAAAAATACAAATTTAAATATCTATATCAAGATATATATTGTACCGTGAAATAAGATTTCGGTCATATCGCCCACCCCTAGAAGTGAGTGTTGCACCTTTTCTTCAAGCAAGATAAACCTTTGATTTTTGGTTGCACCTCCTCTTCAGTTGGTTGACTTTCTTTAACTTTTCTCAATCTAAAGCAAATCGATTTCAAGGCAATGGAACTAAAAAAAAAGAAAGAAAGAAAACTAACACATTTCCAGGTTTTAGTACTCATTCCTCTTTTTTAGGCTGTTGCTAAGCATTTAATATAGAACTGCTGTGCATCAGTGTACCAATTTAAATTTCTTTTTTTTTTTCAACATGGTTAAAATAAACAGTTCAATAAATATCCATAATTAACATTATATTTTATATAGTTCCCATTTTCTAAGTAGTTGGATCACTCTTGTTTCGGCAGATGCCTCTTTATCTAGATTCGGGAATAGCCTTTACTTTTCAATTACCAATCTTAACCATTATCATGCAATTACCATGATTGTGACGACCTTATTCTGAATCATTAATTAATACCTTAATCGAGTCATTAATGGTATCATTAATAGATTAGTTGAAGTGTAGTATAGGATCTTCTTGGTAAATTATTTTCTAAAACTGTTCTTTATAAAGGCAGTAAAGGTTCTTTTAAAAAGCAAGTCTCAGTAAAGCACATTTTTAGCCTCTCACTAGGAAACCCGTGTTTTAGTAATAGTCTGACATCACATCTGACTTTATACTGGTGGGCAGGGATAACCTTCACTGAGCTGCATTTAGCCTTGCTGTGATATCAAATGCCTTAAAATCTCTAGGAGATGTTTCAAGCTGCATTTGCCCTTAGTTAAGAACACTTGTGCCAAATTATCCACATTCAGTCTATCTTCTGCCATGAATCAAATCAGAGCAAAACCTTAGAAAAATGTGAGTTCTGACGATTATTTCCTCATTATTTTAATGACAATTCAACGATAAGAGCATTCAGATCAGAGCTTCAATCATTCGTCATAGACCGTAAATCTCTACCATCCCTCAAAAAGCTCTGCAAATTGGATTATTTATGCTGGGCCTAATGCTATAATATACACTTCGGATGCCTGCTAACCATTTTTATACAGAAGATCGCCTCTCAAAATGCTATGAGGAACATTTTACCCTAAACCACAAAGCAATTTCCTTGTACAGTACATCACAAATATGAAAAAGATCGTTGTTTCTTGGAAATAGCACTTATATATCTGGTCCAAAAAAGCTGGCTGCTCTGATAATTATGTGAGGAACAAGGATTTGTACTCTGCGTTCAAGTTGGTGTAGCCTGAGTATGTATGATGATGAAGATACATCAGATATTTATATTAAACAAAGCACACTCAAAAAAAAAAATTAATAAATAAAAAATCCAACTTCCATTTTGTCAGACAAACTGTAATTTAAAGGTAGGCTGAACTATCAAATGTAGAAAAGGACAATACATAAAAAATAATAAGACAAAGTTCATTTTTAGGCCATTTATTATAAGCAACTTAGAATATTAAACAGTGAGAACTTTCAATATTAAGTTTGGTGGCTGCTGTTCGACCACTGATGATGAACTTGAATAATGTTTTTGGTCAAAGTATGGGGACTTATGATGGCACAAATATTTGTTATCCAGAATACCAAAAAAAATAAATAAAAAATTTAGATCCATGTAGTGTTTTTGATTATATTTTGTTGTAATATTTGTTAGGTTCAGTTGTGTTATTTAAGTTACCATTACAGTGATTAGTAGGGCTGGGTAAAAAAATATCGATATCTCGATATTAATCGATTCTCATTTTTTTTCGGAACGATATCGATTCTTAAATCCCAAGAATCGATTAATCTAGCCTGTTTTCAGTTAATGGACGGAACACTGAAGGGCACTTCCCATCCAATATATCACAATAAGCATTGTGCTTTGGTACTTTTAATATGAAACAAAGTCTCAGATTTCAAATTATGTCCATTGTATTTCAGTATTCAAACAATAAATGCCGTTTTAGCGCTGTTTAATGTGAAGTGACAGATCGCTGTAGCGCCTCAGTTCAACAGACGCATAGCGCACGTGAACTGATCATCTCCTCCACATTAATATGTTTCAGCACATAAACAATAAACATGACTAAACATCCAAAGGCAAGTTAAAAGAAAGAGTACAACTTTACAATCCGTATTCTGTCTCATGTAATCGCTCAATCAGTGTTTCTTCCGCGCAAAGACGTCAATAGTCCTATAACGTATTGTAAACAATGTCACGTAACGTCACATTTACCTCAGAAAAACATATTCGGTGACCATAAACTCATTAGTCAGATAGAAAAATAAACTGTAGAGAGGGGCATTTTGCTAAATATATGCACCATATAACATATTCATTATAAATTTGACTGTTCTTCAATGTTTAATTTATGTTTGAATAAATCCATCAAGTTTTTATGACAGCCACCGTTTATATAAAAAAATAAAACTAATTGAAGTAGAAATATTATTATGTAATTGTAACTTTATTATTTTAAAAACTTCATGGTGTAATTTTAACAAATCAGTCAATTTTAACCTTCAGTATTATAGTAATGTAATACCAACTGACTCTCATGTATATTTTGCAGCATTAGTTGAGAGATGTTTTTTTCCTTGAGAAAATTTGGCATGTACTGTACCTGATATATATCCAAAATAATAGATATTGAATCGAATCATATCGAATCGCAAGCTTGTGAATGAGAATCGAATCGAATAGTGAAATTTGTGTCAAAACCCAGCCCTAATGATTACGGTTCTTTGGTGAAATCTCTTAAATTCCAATGAGTATACAACTTGTTTTGGTATATAGAAGTAACTCTATATAACCTTTTTAGTTTGCTCAACAAAAATATACTCTAAAAACTGATGGGTTAGAAAAACTACCAACATTTTCCATCTCTATTACATAATGTGAATGCTTAGTTTAACTTAAAATACATGCTCTTTGAACTTGGATCCACAAGTAAAAAACATTACTGTTTGAGTTTGAGTTCATTTATGTTTGATGAAAGCATAACCAAAATGTAAATGTTAAGCTGATTATTTGTTGATTATAAGTTGTGTATACTTAAAAAAAGGATTTTAATCTAGTTGTCTCAAGTTTTTGAGTTCTCTCATCTTCTGATTTCTTTACAGTGTAAAACTAACAGCAAAAAAGGTTTCAATGCCACTGGACAGAGCCTGGCTAACCCTCACTGTTGCCAGCCTGCACTGGCTTGCTATTAGCTTCCAACAGGAATACAGCATGACAAGCCTATTCTCGTGAAACTGAAACTTCTCAAGGTTGAGGGACTGATATGGAGTTTCGATGTACTATTTGCAGTGTATGGTATGGAAGACTGTTTCTGCTTCAGAATGAAACAAATAAACAAAAAGTTAAATGTGAGCTTAAAGTTTAAAATATGATATAAAGTGATAGTGTGACATACAATGTTGCAACTGCAAGACAAAATTTATGAGAAATAGTGAGATTTTAAAGTTGCAATTAGCTCACTTTTCTACTCAGAGGCAAAAAATGTTGCTGTACTGAAATTGTACCAAAACCAAAATTGAAGTTTTCATTTAGCCGAAAACTACATAATTACTACATAGTAATTACATTTGGGTAACTGAACCAAAGACTATAGAATACCCAAGACATGTCGCTCGTATAGTTTTGAATGGGGCAAAATGCAACGCTCAATATGGCCGCTCAATCGCAGGAAGCCCCACCTTCTCAATGAAAGAGCCAATCCCTAATTGGTAAAGTCAGCGCGTCACTGCAGCTGCCGTTAGAAATCCCGGTTGCTATAGAAACAGTCAGCATTTTGAGACGTGCGCTTAGGACTGCGCACGCGCACTGGCTGATCTTAGCCTGAAAAATACGGTTTTTATTACGCTATTTGTGGAAAATAAACAACATTTATGACTAGGCCTGGACGATAAAACGGTATCGATATTTATTGACGGTACACCTTCTTCGATATCGATAGAAAAAATGTTCGATACAGCGCACAATATAGGCACGTGCTATGAGTGACGCAGACAGCACACACAAACACGAACACATGCTGAAATGAGTGCTGTGCCTTCCTGTGATGAGGAGATTGTGAATAAAGAATGAATATTAGTCGAATTTAAAATAAATGGTAGCGTCATCAGTGGCGCGCGAGATGCGGTGATGATGATGTAAGTGAGGTTGTTGCATTTTAATGTTTTGTTAGTCTAGCCCACAAGACGCGCCACTGCTACGTTATTCATTCAAAATATTAGAGAAATATAGAAGCTCAGTCCGGAGAAGATCTTGATTAGCGTAAAACCGAAACCAAACCATCCACACAGAATGCATATTCAGTGCATTTTTAGACGGACAAATATGACTGCTGCACTCGCGTCTCACAGAAGAGATGTATAGAAAGCCATGCAAAGTTAAAACAGTTTAAACTTTTAGAAAACACGTCACGAATTTGTGGAGGTTTATTCCTTTTCACTGCGTCTCATAAGTTTTCAAATGCAATCTGTGTGATTCGGCTCTTTGTATTAAGCAATGCATAAATACATGATGCTGTTTTGTTCATAATTGTTTAGGCAATTTACGAAATTATATTTCATTTTTATGAGTTAATTTAGACAAAATGCACGTTTTTATAGTTATTTGCTAAATGCGCTGCATTATTTTGCTCATTGCGCCCTCCTGTGG
>NW_015536698.1:205494-206372 GCF_001515605.1 Sinocyclocheilus anshuiensis | reverse complement strand
TTATTGAACGAAGCCCCGCCTTCTGAGTAAAAGAGCCAATCACTAATCGGTAAAGTCCTCGCGTCACTGCAGCTGCCGTTAGAAATCCCGGTTGCTATAGAAACAGTCAGCATTTTGAGACGTGCGCTTAGGACTGCGCACGCGCACTGGCTGATCTTAGCCTGAAAAATACGGTTTTTATTACGCTATTTGTGGAAAATAAACAACATTTATGACTAGGCCTGGAGGAGATTGTGAATAAAGAATGAATATTAGTCGAATTTAAAATAAATGGTAGCGTCATCAGTGGCGCGCGAGATGCGGTGATGATGATGTAAGTGAGGTTGTTGCATTTTAATGTTTTGTTAGTCTAGCCCACAAGACGCGCCACTGCTACGTTATTCATTCAAAATATTAGAGAAATATAGAAGCTCAGTCCGGAGAAGATCTTGATTAGCGTAAAACCGAAACCAAACCATCCACACAGAATGCATATTCAGTGCATTTTTAGACGGACAAATATGACTGCTGCACTCGCATCACACAAGAGATGTAGCCATGCAAAGTTAAAACAGTTTAAACTTTTTTAGAAAACACATCGCGAATTTGTGGAGGTTTATTCCTTTTCACTGCATCTCATATGTTTTTAAATGCAGTCTGTGTGAATGGCGCGTCGTCTCTTTGGATTAAGCAATGCATAAATACATGATGCTGTTTTGTTCATAATTGTTTAGGCAATTTACGAAATTATATTTCATTTTTATGAGTTAATTTAGACAAAATGCACGTTTTTATAGTTATTTGCTAAATGCGCTGCATTATTTTGCTCATTGCGCCCTCCTGTGGTCTCGGGAGACAATTAGACCTATACAAAAAAAAGACCTATTTAATCTACATAT
>NW_015536698.1:198076-204160 GCF_001515605.1 Sinocyclocheilus anshuiensis | reverse complement strand
TGACACAGTTGTTGTCAGATTTCTTTGGTGATTTCAAATATGAAATTTAATCGTAAGCTTAGTGAACAGTTTTGGAGAACTTGATGTTTCCCCATTCAAAGAGATAGCAGTTGCACTTGCATGCCTGAGAGGCGTTTCAAAGATGGCCACCGAGTGACATGACTTGTCTTAAAGGGACTTTGACTGAACTCAATATGCTGTTCAGGGTATTGTGTACACAGGGTCATAAAGTTCTTCGGCAACAAACTGCCTCTCAATATTTCAGCTGAACAAACTTTACATATTGCTATTCTAGCATCAGCTCTGTTCATGGTGAATTTCATCTAGCCAATCTATACAGCTGACATGTTTAACTGTTGCAGCTTCACGAATGTTTGCTGTCCGTCTCGGGATCTGGAGGGACTCTGGTCGGCTTGCTTCGTCCCAGCTGCTTTAGATTGGCCGATGGCCACGATGTGGATAATTTATCTTTCTCCGATTCCTTGTCGTCTCCTGTCCTTTGACTGAACGTGGGTTGAGGAGGCGCGACATTGTCCCTGCTCTTCTTTTTCCTGAACAGCTCCTTTCTAGGCGATGATATCCGTGAGTGCAGGTTTATCGGTGGAAAAGGCATTTTGAACGCTAGCAGTGCGCGAAATAATGAAGAAATCTGTGCGTGAATGATGGGAGAAATACGTCCATTCGGATCTTTGGGTATTAGACGCAGTAGTCCATCGCGCTCCGCATTTCACTGCTAGACTGACAAGGGGCGGGGCATCTGCGAGCTTTATGTGGTGTCGAGCAGAAGGGGCGTGGTCACAGCATAAAGATAAAAACAACAAAGCCATGCTCACACAAGTGCCTCTATGAATGTACCCTATAAAGGAAGCTCAGTGCATTTCACACGATGCAAAATAATACAGCCATGTTCTCACTGTTCTAGCTGCGTAACCACTTGTGTAGTTCATGAACCATGAATGTCATTAATTTTTTTTAAACTGTAGCTATATCTATAGCTTTATTTAAACCAAACACAATATTTGCTTAAAATATTGTGCTTCTAAATAAATGTCTGTCTGTTTAATATTGCTTTTCTATAAATGTAATGGCATCCATATCATATTATTTTCTTCTTCAAAAAAATACAAATAAATAAAACAATAAGAAACGGGGCCAATCCGTTAACATTACAGTTATTTTAACATGATTTTAGTCAAATAAATAAATAAAAATCACTATCACTTACCAACCTTTTCATTATTTTAATTCTGGCTTGAATAAAATAGATTTAAAGCTTAAGCTAATACACACATTTTAACAAAAAATACAAAATAAATACATAAATAATAGGTATATTTTTACATTTTAAGCTCCGCATTTTTGCTCTCCATTTATTTCTATTATTCATGTCTAACTATAACCTTGGTTTTTGCTCTTTTTTTAAAGAAAATAAAGTTTATAAAGACATTTTTTGTGGTAGTCATATTGAATACTGAATGTGAAATATTTCATTTGCACTTAAGTGTCCGAATAGTTTTGGGATACTGATTATCTGCACATTACCATTATTCTTTAAAGAATTAGAACAGGATAACAGATTTGAAATAGCGATGTATTGGAATGCAGCTATAACGCAGATGCAATCGACGGCACTTTTTTTTTTTTTTTTTTTTTTTGACCGTGACCCGAGTGTCAATTACAGTAAAAAAAAGGAACAATGGGAATATTTTATATCAATATCAAAATACAGTGTGACAACAGCAAACACCAGAAAAACAAAAACAAAACATGCTGACACATGTGCCTGTGTACACATTCAGACTTGACCTGTTTTTTTCGTAGACATCAACTGCTCTCCTCCTCACCCTGAGGCCCTTAAACAATGAGCTGTCCTTTCAGTTTCATACAGTCCAGCTAAAAGAGGAAGATATCACCAGAAATACTAATAACAGGCCTTAAAAAGAATTGCAGGACTAATATTAGTTGTGTTCAAGATGTACGTGACATGACTGTCATCTATGGCTTAACATCACTGGTAAAGCTAGTGCAGACTAGACTGATGTAGGTTGTTCTCTTAGTCATGATGTTTGTTCTATGGATTGAGTAATAATCCTTTCAGCTTCTGCCTGAAATCACATGGTGCTAATGAGAACCAGGAAGCACTTGGTGCTCAGAAAGGAGATAACATGTTGTTGCCATGTAGTTCAATATAAATAGAGGGGCTTGTTGTTTTTAAACTGAGCATTCAATTAACAGATACAATTTGGTCACATGAGATTTACTCCTTGTCAGATGGACCTTGTTTCATCTGTGTGCATGGCACGTATGTATTTAAACAACGTTTCACTGCCAAATGTGGGAGTAGAAGTGTGTAATGAAACTAATTAAAATGTGTTAGAGGTGTGAGTGAACTAAGATAGTGAGGTCTTCAGGGGCAAGGCAGAGGAAGAACAAAAAAGAAGAAGATATTTTACATGATATTGAGTTTTCTCATTGGCTTAAGTTTTAAAGACTACCATAAATTGCAAATCAGAAGTAGTAAATTACAAGGTAATTTTACCATTTGCATTACCATTAGAAATTCTGCACAGTGCACACTGGTCTATAAAATGTAGGCTAGAAAAAACATTGTGGGTTGAATTTTGAAGAGGATTTTGAAGAGTAAAAACAGTAATATTGTGAAATATTATTACAAACAAAAATAATTGTTTTCTAAATAGATATATTTTAAAAAGAAATTTATAATGTAATTTTCAGCTGCCATTAAACCTCCATGCCACATGATCATTCAGAACTCATTCTAATATGCTGGTTTGCTGCTCAAAATGTCTTATTATTATCAATGTTAAAAACACTTGTGATGCTTTATATTTTGGGGGGAATTCGTGATACATTTTGCAAGATTTTCTGATTTAATACAAGATTCAAAAGAACATAATTTATTTGTAATACAAATCATCTGTAAAATTATAAATGTCTTCTCTGTCACCTTTGATTAATTTAATGCGTTCTTGACTAATAAAAGAACTGTACTAATTTATTTGCTTTATGCTTCAATTAGGCTCTTTCCTTCATTATGATATCGACATCAATTTTAATTTTAATACAGAATCATGAAAACATGTTCATCATAAGAGGTATATTCAAGTCAAACTAGGCTAAGAGAAATTGACATACAGTCTGTTCAATAGGTTGTACTGGTGTTGTATACTTGGGTGTTGTGCATTCAGCTGATGCATGTGAAAATAATTTTAAACGTCCTATAGACATATTGCAGATGAGCAAACACTCTAAAAATAGCTACGTCTTGCAGATGTAAATGTAAACGTCAAATAGACGTCTCTGTGATGTACGTGTGCTATCAGGAAAGACACTGTCTTTACACAGAGGCTAAGTTTATGCAACTGGTCCATGGTGTTGTGAAAATTAGCCCTTAACTTACTGTATGTCTATCCCTTACAGCCATTTTAATTTGTAAAATGTTAATGTCATCCACCTTCTCAAAAGATATATGAAGGGAGGCACTTCTGATAAATTTCATAGTTTTACTCAGCAGTTTGTTCATGTTGTTTACCTTTGCTTCCGAGGTTTCTGAGCCTCACTTTCAAAACAGCAGCTGAAATGAGCCTAATGTTAGCTTTCGTGAATGGCCTCAGTTGAATATAAAATAAGCTTAAATGTGACAAATCCTGGTAACAAGTAACAGTGTGATTCTGAACTATATTTAGGTCTTGCTCTGGTAAAGCAACAATGCAGGTGTACTTGACAGCCCATTACTGCATCTAGGGATTTCCCAGGTCAACTTAATATGCTGCTATACAGCTCTAGCTTGTCTCTTTGTATAGCTGAGTAGTCGAAATGGTAAGCTTAGGATCAAAAACTAAACCTTGAATACTAAAGAGTCACTTGGTGGGAGTGGGACAAACATGGGTGTACATATTTTGAGAATATGAAAACATTTTAGGAAATATTTGCTGACTAAAACGTGTTTTAATTTGATCCCGAAGGACTAACTTACCAACAGTGGCAATAGTGTCCAGGTCATCTAGTGTGTAGGTCCTGTTGGTGGTCAGGGATGCGGCCCCTGCGGATAACGTGGGACTGCCTGCGTCTGTCCTGCCACTATCCCGACCAGAACTGCTTTCACTATGTAGTCCAGCTTTGCCTTTAGTTGCTGCCATCTTCTTCCGTATGCTTTTCTAACTCTAGCCACATTAATGGCCACGTCTAGATACCAAGTCCAGAATTTCCGCTTTTGGAAAAAGCTTTTGATAACACACACACATTGATCTGTTTCGGTCAAGTTAACATATCCTTTGTTCGCATAAACCAGACTGAGACCCTCTGCTTTTCATCGCCTGGTAGCCAGACATTTATCAGGACTGAAAACACTAGTAAACAACAAGTCGTTAAAATTTCAAGCGATTCATGTCAATGGTACTTTCTTTTATTCTGCACTTTATTACGGACGTCCCCTGCACGACTACTGTAACGTTACGTTAACAAAGCCAGGAGCGGACAGGATTCAAACTTCAGTCTTACGAATCCAGGAGGTTATCCAGTCGAATTTTTCAGGAGCAAGGATACGGCATGGACGCTGGTTGATAGTCGCTTAATGTATATTGCCAGACATAAGAGACATTTAAATTATTTAATTCCCTCTTCCGTCCCCATCAAAGAAATCTGAACCCATTTCCCCTTCAAAACATCGTTCAGCGGCAAGGAAGCGGAGAAAGGCTTGAAAACTGACAGGCATCGGCGTCAACCAATCATATGCAGCGCGCTTGCTGTAATGTCCAATCGAACGTATGAAAAGGCGGGGCTCTTCCCGACTGAACGCTTGAGGGTACGTATTTTTCCTGTGGTTTGTAGCACATGTAGACAACGTAGACTTTACCACGCCTTGGGTACTATTTCGGGGGAGGAGGACACGTTGTAGAACGAGTCTTGAGTCTTTCAGATAACATGTTGGCTATTTATAAATTTAACCCTCTATGGCATAGTGTTGCCCTCAGGCAACAAACCACTTTTTTGGACCTCACACCCCCCTTTTAATTTTTTTTAAATAAAAAAAAAAATATATATATATATATACATATAATATCACCTGACATGTCTGTTCAATAAAATGATGGGCTGAAGTGGGTGTAGCCTTTTGTTTGGGGATGGAGCAGTCATTTTAGGAAGCAAAGCTGCATGGGACACCGTGCCACAAATTGGTAAGATAAATAGCACTGTTTAACATGTTTAAAATGAAATATCTTTATATAAAAAAATATATGCATGTGTATCAAAATGTAAATAAGTTTGATTATTACAATACTTACTTTGTTTTTATTTATATACTAAAACTGTGTTTTTTTGTTTGTATACCTATGTCATCCCTTTGTCATTATACAAATTTATGTCCTCATTTGTCACAAAAACGCGCACACAGTGACACACACACAATGACACACACACAGTGGCACACACACAGTGGCACACAAGCAGTGACACACACACACACACACACACAGTGGCACACACATACACACACACACACACACACACACACACGGACATGTCATTTGGCTGTTGGTTTACAGTATATGGTAATATGTAATATGAGGAACATTTATACATGAAGTGTTGTAATTAGTAATAGTTTGTTTATTTGATTGTTTGATGTTTTTGACTGGGTTGGAATAATTTGTGATTAATGTTTATCAAAATAATAACTTTTTCTAATGCATATGCTTGTTTTCTTTAATACACATATATAGAGAACCTTGGTGTTTTAGTACCCTCATGGCACATTGTTGCCCTGAGGCAACAAACCAACATCTGGATCTGGGGTGGGAGGGGCGACACATTTTATGATGGATATGGGGGCTGGACGATTAATCGAATGCGATTGTCATTGCACGATTCTGAAATCGAAGAAATCGTTCGCGATAATGACAGATGTTTGCATAGCTTCTCAGTGAACTACGGCTCTGTGAAGTAAATGCTGCTCCATCTGAAAGCATGTGAAAATACCACATAACATAACATATTTTTACTCCAAACTCACTTCATAACATCAGTCGAGTGTTTGAAATAAATCCTTCTGTGAGATGATGT
>NW_015536698.1:195139-197586 GCF_001515605.1 Sinocyclocheilus anshuiensis | reverse complement strand
TCTATTCAATAAAATTATGGGCTGAAGTGGGTGTAACCTTTTGTTTGGGGATGGATCATTTTAGGAAGCAAAGCTGCATGGGACACAGTGCCACAAATTGGTAAGATAAATAGCACTGTTTAACATGTTTAAAATGAAATATCTTTATATAAAAATACATGCATGTGCATCAATATGTAAATAAGTATGTTTGATTATTAAAATACTTATTTTGTTTTTTATTTATATACTAAAACTGTTTTTTTGTTTGTTACCTCAGGGCAACATTGTGCAGTTAAGAGCACTTTTGTTCAGGCAATAGGCCTATCATACTAAAGTGTGGATGCATATTAGAACCATATGGTGCATTCAAGTCCTCCTATGAATTTTATGTTTATGAGCTCTGAAAACTTCTAAGAATGTGCATTATGTGTGTAATTTATTATTATTATTATTATTATTATTATTATTATGCTGCCACAGATAATCAAGCCTATCAGCTGATAAATTGCAGCCCTAAGGATATATTATCAGGGATCCCCAAGCTCCCAAAAAATGAGGTGAAATATTTTTTTCCCCCAAAAATAAAAAGTCGTTTTATAAAAAAAAAAAAAATTTAATTTTACTACAATGTTCTCTTGACCATTTCATCAAAGTACATGTTCGTTAATGCACTATGGCACTTTACATAATGGCACTATAATTCTCAGTCACTTGGGTGGATTTATTCAAATAATACAAATAATAAAACCGAACAAAATTATAGCCTACAATACAGCTAGACCGCTGAAATTAGATAGGTGCAGTCCTCCATTTGAGCCCTTTGTTTAAAGCAGTAATGGAAAATTCATATATTATTAAAGAGTTGCAGTAGCCTTCCCTATCTATCTATCTATCTATCTATCTATCTATCTATCTATCTATCTATCAAAAATGTTTGTGATTGTGCTGGGCAAGCTCCATATATGTTTCCAAAATTATGCCTATTACAATGGCAGGCCATTTGTAGTACTCTGTAAGTAGGCTACATTTGCATTTATAGAGTAGCCTACATTTATCTGTAGAGATTGTGTTACATGTACACTGAAAATTCACAGTTGCTTGTTGTGGAAGAGCAATAGGAAGACATGTAAAATGTGTGATGGTGGTGGTGTAAGGGGAAGATACACTGTACATGTAACGGAGTGTGTGAAAATGAACAAGCAAGTGTACATTTTCAGTTTGCATGTAACACATTTTGTTCAAAAATAAATGTAAAAAATATTTTCTTTTTCCGTGTACAGTATTGACTTTCCCCAGTAAATGTTTAATACTGTTGAAATCTGTATCTAAAATGATCAGTGTGATACTGACATTCTTGTACACAGTATAGAAAGCAGTCTGTCAACATAAAAGCAGAGAAAAAAATTACATAAAACAAATTTGCTCAAGACCCCATGCATGCAGACAAAACTTGCAACCCACACGCATGGCCAGACTGGCTCACACATTTACTGTTATGGACTCACTGACCCATGTGTAAACCTTAAGTGTCTGTCTATTTATGCACTGTACCCTCTGACCAACCTAAGGGAGGTGATCTAAACTACTTTACAGGCACCAATATAAACTTTCTCCTTAGGAATGTGCTATTTAAATTTCAAAACATTTTAAAAGTGACAGTTTTTATTGTTACATGAAACAAGCATCTCACTCACTTTTTTCACACCATATCTCTTTTGTCTTCGAGGAACAAATGTAATGGCATTAAATATGTTAGATAAAAATATGGCCATGCAGAATAAAGCATTAATATGTGCTTTATAAGTACTAATAAACAGTCAATATGCTAGTAAAATGCATGCTAATAAGCTACTAGTTAATAGTGAGAATTGGTCCTTAAAACAAAGTGTTACCGACAAACTATCACCTGACATAAAATTAATGTAACGGGGCGAACGAGATGAGAGACGTGCGGATCCATATGCATAGCTTTATTCAGAGACATGGTCAGAAGCAGGCAGAATCAAAACATCAGCAAACAGGTATGGCACAGACGAGACAAGAGCAATCCAAAACGGGCATGAGTCAGTCGACAGCGAACGTTATCCAGAGGGCTTGACAAGAGGGGTAATCCAGAAACACGAGCAATAGTCCAGGCGAGGTACAAACAGATTCCGGGTTAATCCAAGAAACACAGGCATGAATCAGAATACGAGAAAACAGGCAAGGCAAGACTATGACTAGACTATGAAAACTAGAAACTGGCTCCGTAGAGTAGCTATCGCTAGGACAGTGATAAACGCTATACAATACTCGGCGATTAGAGAAGGATTTGAGTGGTTGTTATATACAGGTGCATCTCAATAAATTAGAATGTAGTGGAAAAGTTAATTTATTTCAGTAATTCCACTCAAATTGTGAAACTCGTGTATTAAATAAATTCAATGCACACAGACTGAAGTAGTTTAAGTCTTTGGTTCTTTTAA
>NW_015536698.1:190409-193404 GCF_001515605.1 Sinocyclocheilus anshuiensis | reverse complement strand
GCGATAATGACAGCTGTTTGCATAGCTTCTCAGTGAACTACGGCTCTGTGAAGTAAATGCTGCTCCATCTGAAAGCATGTGAAAATACCACATAACATAACATATTTTTACTCCAAACTCACTTCATAACGTCAGTCGAGTGTTTGAAATAAATCCTTCTGTGAGATGATGTGGCTTCTTACACAGAATAAGGCACGCAACATATTTCATAGTATTTAAGCAAAGGCATTGCATTATAAATATACTTTATTTTAATGAAAATTATAATAATAAGAACTCAGATAAACCATATATTGCCATAGTCGTGTGTTTATTAGTCACGTTGAATCAATGAAAGCAGTTGAATCTTCTGTTTATTCAGCTGCAGCGATAGGCATTTTCTGTGTTTCTTCTGCGAGGCGTATTTGGAGTTTCAGCGCCAGAGTGCCCTCTGGTCTTTGGATGGAGATTTACTGCTGATCACAGAACCGTGCTTCACTGAAAGATACGCATGACAATCGCAGCTTCTGTCGAATCGCGATCTCGATTACATTTCGATTTATCGTGCAGCCCTAAGGATATATTATCAGGGATCCCCAAGCTCCCAAAAAATGAGGTGAAATATTTTTTTCCCCCAAAAATAAAAAGTCGTTTTATAAAAAAAAAAAAAATTTAATTTTACTACAATGTTCTCTTGACCATTTCATCAAAGTACATGTTCGTTAATGCACTATGGCACTTTACATAATGGCACTATAATTCTCAGTCACTTGGGTGGATTTATTCAAATAATACAAATAATAAAACCGAACAAAATTATAGCCTACAATACAGCTAGACCGCTGAAATTAGATAGGTGCAGTCCTCCATTTGAGCCCTTTGTTTAAAGCAGTAATGGAAAATTCATATATTATTAAAGAGTTGCAGTAGCCTTCCCTATCTATCTATCTATCTATCTATCTATCTATCTATCTATCTATCTATCAAAAATGTTTGTGATTGTGCTGGGCAAGCTCCATATATGTTTCCAAAATTATGCCTATTACAATGGCAGGCCATTTGTAGTACTCTGTAAGTAGGCTACATTTGCATTTATAGAGTAGCCTACATTTATCTGTAGAGATTGTGTTACATGTACACTGAAAATTCACAGTTGCTTGTTGTGGAAGAGCAATAGGAAGACATGTAAAATGTGTGATGGTGGTGGTGTAAGGGGAAGATACACTGTACATGTAACGGAGTGTGTGAAAATGAACAAGCAAGTGTACATTTTCAGTTTGCATGTAACACATTTTGTTCAAAAATAAATGTAAAAAATATTTTCTTTTTCCGTGTACAGTATTGACTTTCCCCAGTAAATGTTTAATACTGTTGAAATCTGTATCTAAAATGATCAGTGTGATACTGACATTCTTGTACACAGTATAGAAAGCAGTCTGTCAACATAAAAGCAGAGAAAAAAATGACATAAAACAAATTTGCTCAAGACCCCATGCATGCAGACAAAACTTGCAACCCACACGCATGGCCAGACTGGCTCACACATTTACTGTTATGGACTCACTGACCCATGTGTAAACCTTAAGTGTCTGTCTATTTATGCACTGTACCCTCTGACCAACCTAAGGGAGGTGATCTAAACTACTTTACAGGCACCAATATAAACTTTCTCCTTAGGAATGTGCTATTTAAATTTCAAAACATTTTAAAAGTGACAGTTTTTATTGTTACATGAAACAAGCATCTCACTCACTTTTTTCACACCATATCTCTTTTGTCTTCGAGGAACAAATGTAATGGCATTAAATATGTTAGATAAAAATATGGCCATGCAGAATAAAGCATTAATATGTGCTTTATAAGTACTAATAAACAGTCAATATGCTAGTAAAATGCATGCTAATAAGCTACTAGTTAATAGTGAGAATTGGTCCTTAAAACAAAGTGTTACCGACAAACTATCACCTGACATAAAATTAATGTAACGGGGCGAACGAGATGAGAGACGTGCGGATCCATGGCTCACACATTTACTGTTATGGACTCACTGACCCATGTGTAAACCTTAAGTGTCTGTCTATTTATGCACTGTACCCTCTGACCAACCTAAGGGAGGTGATCTAAACTACTTTACAGGCACCAATATAAACTTTCTCCTTAGGAATGTGCTATTTAAATTTCAAAACATTTTAAAAGTGACAGTTTTTATTGTTACATGAAACAAGCATCTCACTCACTTTTTTCACACCATATCTCTTTTGTCTTCGAGGAACAAATGTAATGGCATTAAATATGTTAGATAAAAATATGGCCATGCAGAATAAAGCATTAATATGTGCTTTATAAGTACTAATAAACAGTCAATATGCTAGTAAAATGCATGCTAATAAGCTACTAGTTAATAGTGGGAATTGGTCCTTAAAACAAAGTGTTACCGACAAACTATCACCTGACATAAAATTAATGTAATGGGGCGAACGAGATGAGAGACGTGCGGATCCATATGCATAGCTTTATTCAGAGACATGGTCAGAAGCAGGCAGAATCAAAACATCAGCAAACAGGTATGGCACAGACGAGACAAGAGCAATCCAAAACGGGCATGAGTCAGTCGACAGCGAACGTTATCCAGAGGGCTTGACAAGAGGGGTAATCCAGAAACACGAGCAATAGTCCAGGCGAGGTACAAACAGATTCCGGGTTAATCCAAGAAACACAGGCATGAATCAGAATACGAGAAAACAGGCAAGGCAAGACTATGACTAGACTATGAAAACTAGAAACTGGCTCCGTAGAGTAGCTATCGCTAGGACAGTGATAAACGCTATACAATACTCGGCGATTAGAGAAGGATTTGAGTGGTTGTTATATAGTGTGTGTGTGATTGGCTGCAGGTGAGTCCAATCAGTGCAATGCCGCATGGGAAATGTAGTCCAGGGTGACATGCAACAGTTGTGTGGTGTGAGAGTCAATGTTATCATAAGGCGAACTCTGGTGGCGAGCAGGCGGAAGACCA
>NW_015536698.1:185185-189250 GCF_001515605.1 Sinocyclocheilus anshuiensis | reverse complement strand
ATATATATATATATATATATATATATATATTGCTGGATATTTTTATTATTATTATTGCTGCTCTTAGTTTCAAATCCAGCTCTAGTCCATATATGAGTGAAAGATGATTTTGAGAGAGGAAGTGTGCAGTTAGTGCTGTTTGTGAAAGAGAAATGTATTATGTTGTAGATCAGTGTGTTTGTTCAGTCATTCAGTTTTGTACTTTGTAATGGTTGGTTTGTTTTGCAGTTATTGTCCATGTTGTCTAATAAATATTCCGATACCTCTGCTATTAGTCAGATGCTTTAATGTTTATCTGGAAACATTTCCACTGTTAATATGTTTTAATCTGTTTTATTCTGTGCAATTATCTTCTTTTTGTTTTTTTAATGAAAAGCTTCCTTAAAACTGAAACTCACTCAAAACTCAATCTAAACAGATCAAGCTTTTTAGTTTTATTATTTATTTTAGCATGTTTTAAATCTGATTTTTTTTTAACCAGATCATCATCTGTGCTCTATTTAATTAGCTAATTAGCTCTAGACAAATTATAAGATAACATAAAATAGACAAATGTGTTCACAATTTAATGAGTTTCTTCTCTTTGTGTTTTAGTGCTGATTTCAAACATCTACTCTCAACATACTGAAGGTGAGTCAAATTGATTAATGTATTTCATCACATATGAGTGATTGAAAGTGAAAGTGAAGTGACATGTGGCCAAGTATGGTGTCCCCATACTCAGAATTTGTGCTCTGCATTTAACCCATCCAAGTGCACACACACACCCAGAGCATTGGGCAGCCGATGCTGCGGCGCCTGGGGAGCAGTTGGGGGTTCAGTGCCTTGCTCAAGGGTCTCACCTGTCTTGGTACTGAAGGTGGAGAGAGCACTGGTTATTCACTCCCCCCACTGACAATTCCTGCCGGACCTGAGCCTCGAACCCACGACCTTCGGGTTACAAGTCCAACTCTCTATCCATTAGGCAGCTGTGGCTTTTGATATATATTGATTAATATTAATATTAATATTGATTCTGCAGTAACTTACAAACCAACTGAGAGTTGAGAAATAAGTGTTACATTTTATTATGATTATAAATACACCATTTTAAGACTGAGTTGTGACAACAAATGAAAATGAAATAAAAGTACAGTAATTATTAAGCAATGAGAGGACAAGATTTTCTGCTGAAAATCATTCAACACTTAGGCTTGATGTTTCTAAATTCTCAGTGACTTTATACTGACAGATATTCCCACACCAACTCTGACTGTTGAGCCACAGAGTTTATTGTTCACTGGAGACTCAGTTACTCTGAGATGTGAGGTGGATCAGTCATGGGATGGATTGGAGTTTATCTGGAGTAAAAACTCAAACACTGAATCTGCTGAAGCTGCAACTAAAACAATCGATTCACTGAAAGTCTCTGATGGAGGAGAATACAGGTGCAGAGCACGAAGAGGAGAATATTACACACATTACAGTGAACCAGTAACAGTGACAATATTATACAGCAAGTATTTTCCTCACATAATGAACTACTTTGAGAACACAATGAAAATAATTCACAAGACACTGAATCAGTGATTATAACAGCATTTCAGTCTAACCTAATTTAGCATGTGTGATTTAAAATCAAGTAACTGTTCGTACAGTAAAAACAGCACATTATTTTCATTGTGATTTGTTGTCATTGTACAGAAAGACCAAAAGTCAAAGTGAGCATTAAACCTGATCAACATGTATTCAGAGGAGAGACAGTCACTCTCAGATGTGACATTAATGGTGAAGCAGTCACTAGCTGGCAGTACAGCTGGTATAAAGACGGTTCAGTCAGTGTTTTCAGTGAACTACAGGAACACATATTCAGTCCTGTTACTGAGTCTGTCGCAGGTAAATACTCCTGTTATGGAGAAGAGAGAGGAGGATCACGAACATCAAACATCAGTGATGCAGTTACACTGACAGTATCAGGTGAGTTTTTCTAATTTCTTATTCTTTCTATACTACTCATGAAATAGGTCATTCACGTATTTTTTGTGGGTGTAAACAAGCCTGTCACTACTATGAAACTAAAAAGAGCCACAGAGCAAAGATGGCATTGAATAAAATTGCCTAAGCCAACATATTCAAAATGTTGACTCGATATACATGATATAGGCCCAAACATGTTTTAGACCACCTGATATAAATACACAATTTCAACTGATTTTACCATGAATACAGAAAAGGTAGCATGATACTGTACTACCACCACCAAATATAATTTATTGAGTCTGCTTTACTATAAAACACACACATTTTGACTGCTTCAGTGATGTAACACTCATTTTGACCTGTTTAACAGATGCATATTGAGTTAAAACAGCATAAACTGCAAACAATGTCAAACAAAAAGAATAGAGTGAAGTAATTAACTATGGCAAATTATCTAGCCCTCTAAACATGGAAAAATTCTTAGTGGTGTGGGAACGTAGGTGAATGTCTCAAAAGTGTCAATTAAAATGTGACTTTGTGAAACAGACTGTCCTTAACAAAAATGTTTGTATATTAACTTAATATTAATGCTAGTTCTTGACTGATTGGGCCAGATTGTCCTGTTGAGGGGGCGATGCCCCTCACACTTACCCTTGTGGCACCGGCCCCAAATATAAATGAGTGATTTTTCAATTTCAGATATTAGGGGAAAAATGTATTGCCCAGAGTTTGCTCTTCCTAAGCTCAGGAGTGTTACAAAGCAAGGCCAGACACAACAGGTAAGTGCAAATCAGGATGGTTTATTGACTGGGTAAGGGGATGACTGGAATAGGTGAGTTAAAGGCAGGTGAGTGACAACACAGTGAATGGTTCCAGGGTGCTTATCTGAGTTCTGATGGTGAGGATCGGATGCCGGTTACGTTGGAGATCGTGGAACAGTTTCCAAGGAGTCGTTGGAGGATCGCGGGAGGAACAGCAGGTAATTCGGTCTATGGAGAATTTGGCAGAGAGAGTCCAGAGCAGTTCGCAGGAGTGAACGGTAGACCGGACAGTGAGTGACTGTGCTGTGTGTGTATTTGTAGTGTGGCTTGATTGGTGACAGCAGGTGCGGGTGATCAGAACTCAGGTGACTGTGATCGGGTAATTATTCTGGATGGTAACTGAAGTGACTGTGATGAATCCCTGACAACTACATCATAAATAATACTTATCTATTTATTGAACACACCTTAAGAAAGAAAAATGCATTCAAACACATGCCAGTCAACTTCAGATGTAACAAGGAATATGCAAACATTATAATTTTAACTTTACAATTTACAATTTTTTATGATTTTATAATTTTTTATTTATAATGTTAAGATATTCATTGTGATGTACATTGTGAATACCGGTCACACTTTAGTTTGGAGAGCAATTCCCACTATTAACTAACTATTAAATATGACTTTTGCCTCAATAAACTCCTAATTTGCTTCTTAATAATAGTTAGTAAGGTAGTTGTTAAGTTTAGGTTTGGGGTAGGGATTAAGGGATCAAAAATATGGCCATGCAGAATAAAGCATTAATATGTGCTTTATAAGTACTAATAAACAGTCAATATGCTAGTAAAATGCATGCTAATAAGCTACTAGTTAATTGGTCCTTAAGGTCCTTAAAACAAAGTGTTACCGACAAACTATCACCTGACATAAAATTAATGTAACGGGATGAGAGACGTGAGAGACGTGCGGATCCATATGCATAGCTTTATTCAGAGACATGGTCACGAGACGAGAGACGTGCGGATCCATCTGCAAAGCTTTTATTTAAAGGCGTGGTCATAAAACAGGCAAGGTTCAGACAATGGCAAACAGGTATATGAGGGCAAGACGAAGAGTAATCCAAAACGGGCGTGAGTCAGTCGACAGCGAACGTTATCCAGAACAAGAGGCAAGAGGGGTAATCCAGAAACACGAGCAATAGTCC
Source organism: Sinocyclocheilus anshuiensis (assembly GCF_001515605.1). Classification (NCBI taxonomy): domain Eukaryota; kingdom Metazoa; phylum Chordata; class Actinopteri; order Cypriniformes; family Cyprinidae; genus Sinocyclocheilus; species Sinocyclocheilus anshuiensis. The sequence continues at coordinate 185,323 of NW_015536698.1, read as the reverse complement.
AGGCGAGGTACAAACAGATTCCGGGAAGAAACACAAGGGTTAATCCACGAAAAACAGGCATGAATCAGAATACGAGAAAACAGGCAAGGTAAGACTATGACTATACTATGAAAACTAGAAACTGGCTCCGTAGAGTAT
>NW_015536698.1:184512-185175 GCF_001515605.1 Sinocyclocheilus anshuiensis | reverse complement strand
CTGCAGGTGAGTCCAATCAGTGCAATGGAGCATGGGAAATGTAGTCCAGGGTGACGTGCAACAGTTTGTGTGGTGTGAGAGTCAATGTAATCAGAAGGCGACCTCTGGTGGCGAGCAGGCGGAAGACCATGGACCGGATTCGTGACAGAGCCATCCCAAGGAGTGGCTTCCAGACGCTTCCAACATAGTACAATCCAGGAGGGTGGTGGAGAGGAGGCGAAACAGGGGGAGGGATGGAGGGCCAGGTCTTGTGATTAGTGCAATGGAGCATGGGAAATGTAGTCCAGGGTGGCGTGTAACAGTCTGTGTGGTGTGAAAGTCAATATAATGAAAGGGCGACCTCTGGTAACAATCGGACGGAAGGCCACTGACTGGACCCCCCAAGGAGAGGCTTCCAGACGCTCCCAACATAGTACAATCCAGGAGGGTGGTGGAGAGGAGGTGGAACAGGGGGAGGGATGGAAGGCCAGGTCCATGTGGAAGTGAAGGGACAGGGGACTGAGGCAAAGCCAGCAGAGCAGGAAGCCAAGGCAGAGCAGGGAGCCAGGACAGAACCGGCAGAACAGGTGGCACTGAGGACCACCACAGCAGAGCAGATGAGTCCGAAGATCCCCACGGCGGAGCGGAAGACCACCAGAGCCAGACAGAAGACCACCACGGCGG
>NW_015536698.1:182175-184064 GCF_001515605.1 Sinocyclocheilus anshuiensis | reverse complement strand
GAGCAGAAGACCACCACGGCAGAGCAGAAGGCCACCATGGCTGAGCAGATGGAGCAGAGACCCCTGGTAGAGACTGGGAACTAGGGAAAACGGAGACACAAGAAACAGACAGAGCATATTCGGTCTCAAGGACCAAGGCAGGGAACACACCAAGTGCATCAATATTTTCCCTGGTGACAACTGAACGGGCAGACAGTTCATGAACGGGCTCACTGACTGAAACTGGACAGGCAGACAGTTCACAAACAGGCTTACTGACTGAAACTGGACAGGCAGACAGTTCAAAAACAGTCTCACAGATTGAAACTGGACAGTCAGACAGTTCATAAATGGGCTCACAGACTAGGACTGGCAAGGAAGACAGTTCAACAGACACATTTGGGGAAACAGAACAAGCAGACAGTTCCTGAATGGTCTCTAAGGCAGTGACAGGGTTAACGGGGTAGACATGGAGTGCATTTATATTTTCTGGGCTCATAACTGGACTAAAGGGGCAGATAACAGGTTTCTTGTTTGGAACTGGACAGACAAATTGTTCAACATCAGAATCATTGGCTAAAACAGGACAGACAGAAAGTTCAGAATCAGGTTCGTTAACTGAAACAAAATAGGTTGACAGTTCAAAACTGGATGTATTGGCTGAGATAGGACGAACAGACTGTTCAAAACCAAACGGGACAGACATGGAGTGCATTTATATTTTCTGGGCTCATAACTGGACTAATGGGGCAGATAACAGGTTCCTTGTTTGGAACTGGACAGACAGATGGTTCAACATCAGACTCATTGGCTAAAACAGGACAGACAGAAAGTTCAGAATCAGGTTTGTTAACTGAAACAAAATATGTTGACAGTTCAAAACTGGATGTATTGGCTGAGATAGGATGAACAGACTGTTCAAAACCAAGAGCATTGGCTGGAACTGAACTGACAAACAACTTATGGACTGATACTGGGCAGGCAGATAGTACTAGATCAGAATTGTCGATGTGATCGGAACAGACAGGTGATTCCACCTCAGGCTCATTGAGGGAAATGGGACAGACAGATAATTCAAAAACTGATTCATGGGTTGATCCTGGACAGACTAACAGTTCATGATCAGACTGATTGACAGAAACTGGCAAGACAGAGAGTTCAAAATCAGACTCATTAGCAGCATCAAGACGGACAGACAGTTCACAATCAGCCTCCATGGCTGATTCAGAACAGGACAGGAGTTCGGAGATGGCCTCATCGGCTGGTTCAGAGCAAGGCGAGAGTTCACAGACGGCCTCCATAGCCATGACAGGCAGAGCGTTCACAGACGGCCTCCATAGCCGTGACAGGACAGGCAGAGAGAGATCACCGACGGCCTCCATAGCCGTGACAGGACAGGCAGAGAGATCACAGATGGCCTTCATAGCCGTGACAGGACAGGCAGAGAGTTCATTAATGGATACCACTGACACCTCTGGAGGTTCTGCAGCGGTTGCCGCCACCTCTGGAGGTTCTACAGCAGTAACTTCAGGAAACAGGGAGAAGTTAGTAATGGTCTCTTCGACCGCAACACGACAGGCTGAGAGTGCATCGCTGGGCGCCACCACCACGCAAGGAGCTGAAGCGAGCGCCTCCGACTCGGGAGGTTCTGTGGTGGTGTATGCAGCCCAAACACACCATAAAGCGATCCCCATCAAGGGAAGCGCTTCAGACAGGGCAATCAGTTCAGGAACATGAAGGCCAAAGTGAGTGGGTTTGGGGATACCAGCTGCGCGTGCAGACACCAGCGGTGCATCCCTCACACTGGATACCAGACTGGAATACCGAAGGACTGACCTCGAAGATCTGGGTGCAACAGACAGGACGTGACGTGACTCTGGATGATCAGCTGTGATGTGACGTGACTCTGG